>NW_026622648.1:0-167872 GCF_015846415.1 Triplophysa dalaica
TCTTTTATGTAGAAAGAGTCAAAAATCCATATATGACAAAACTGGGATCAAACAATGGAAAGCCATGAGGCCAACATCAAGATTTTGCATTGAATTCTTATTATCATGACAAACATTGTATCTTTGTAAAGGTCTGAGACTCTGTCTGAGACTCTCATCACTGTTTCATAAAGTCATTTATGTAGAAAGAGTTAAAATTCTTAAACATTTTACTTAAACATGGCATTGAGACAAAGCTCACCACGCTTGAAGTAAACTTTATTAAAGTTAGGATTACAGATATATAATGGACATTGATGACACGTCAGTACAGATTTCAACAACCAATAATTGAACTTGTAGATTTCTTTAAACAATATGACACTTATTTACAGCCCAGCAAGCAATAGCCGTCTAGGTTAAATATAGACCCGGTATAGTCCGGCTATGTGTAACCCACTTTCAGCTAAAATGTAATTTTAGCCAAAATAATTTGCGAGATGTATGATATTCCATCATGTAAGTGTAAGAATATTATTTCCTATGTCCCCTTGTCCAAGTATTATTCTAAGGTTGAAGAGTCTGGTCGACAGAACACACAGAGTTTGTAGGCCTGGACACAAAGTTTGACACAGACACAGGAGTCTAGTTCAATCAGCAGCCCATTCGCACCAATTGCGTATAAATAACATGCGCTGTGCATTATCGTATAATACGGACGCCAAATTGAGATTTTGCGTGCATGAATACACCTTTTTTTGAGTGCATATGATACGCCAATTAGCGTGTTTGCATATTAAACAGCAATTTGTCTCATTACCCTGTCCCCTAACCCAAACCCTAAACCTAATGTTAGTGTCCGTGCATATTATAACCTCTACCCTAACCCAAACCCTAAACCTAACATTATTATTTTAATTATTTTTGTGTTTTCTCTTC
The DNA here is from genome assembly GCF_015846415.1 of Triplophysa dalaica. Lineage (NCBI taxonomy): Eukaryota > Metazoa > Chordata > Actinopteri > Cypriniformes > Nemacheilidae > Triplophysa > Triplophysa dalaica. The sequence continues at coordinate 919 of NW_026622648.1, forward strand.
ATGTACGTTTTAAAATGGCTGCTCTCCACCCAGGTACAAGCAAACATTGGCGTATCACATGCACGCAAAATCGCAATTTGGCCCACATATTAGACGATTATGCAACAGCGTGTTATTTATACGAAATTGGGTTGCAATCAGAGTCCAAAGTTTATTGTATTAAGGACTAATATTTATTATTATATTATATATTTATTATATTATTATTATTATTTATTAGTGCTTGAAACAGGAGGTAACATTTGCCATGGAAAAACACCAGAGTGGAAAATCACCAGACATTATTATTCCTCATGTGAACAATCAGATATGATATCACAAAGTATGTATTCGATATGCGTCTTTATACATTCAACATTACAGTATCAAAACAATTGTCCCTTGACATCATTAGGAACCTTGAGATGGAGACCAACGGATATTCATATCAGCATAAGACAGCATAAGACATGATACAACTTTATTGTATTAGACACAACTGAAATATTAAAGAGGACACAGACGAAATCCTAATCTCACAGTAAGCAAAGTCAACTGTGATGACGAGGTGTTTGGTTTGCTTTATTTGACATGTTATATGTGTAGGCTGTGCGTAGACACGATGTAGATCGTTGTAAGACGGGCTATTTCCCCGCAAGCAATAGCCGTCATTTCACCGTCTCTGTTATACCCGATATAGCCCGCAGCCCACTAGCCAAAATAACTTTGAATTTGGATACATGTCGTTTTGACCAAAATAACAAAATAAATTACGAGATGTATGATTTTCCATGTAAGCAAAGTCAACAGTGATTGCAAGCTTTAGTTTAATTTCTTTCACGTTCTAGGCTGTGCGTAGTCACGATTTAGCTCCTAGTAAAAAAAAAAAAAGTATTTTTTCTCCAAAAAGTTAACGTTACTGCAACTGTGTGCCCTTAAACTAAAATTGATCTAAATTCAAGATGGTAAGGATGAAACTATTAAACTTACCATTACTATTTTTCTTATTATTATTAAAGATAGAAATGTATTTTTGATTTAAGATTAAGATATGAAATGAGTTTTTGATTTAAAGCAAGTTTTCAAAGTGCTTCACATACAACTTAACAGCAACATAGTGCAATATGAAAAGAAATTATAAATAATCATGATTTCTTTCCAATTAATAAAAGACAGTGAAATACAGTAAAGTACTTAAACTTGATTTAAACAGAATGAAGAGATGCAGCATACCTTCACTTTTCAGTGAATTTCTTCTAGATATATGGTGCATAAAAACTGAATGCTGCTTCTCCATGTTTAGTTTAGTCAAATTGAGGAAAGAACTGAAGTAGTCCTCGAGAATGCTGCGAGCTTATTTGTATAATAATGTAGTGCCTGTCCCTCATTAATGATGGCCTCAGCTCCCAGTAGTGGTGAGGGACATACTGGCCAATCTCAAAAGAATAGCAACACACTTAAACCACTCAGTCATTGCACAGCAACGGCTCTCCGTTATTCAAAAGGAGGTTGGTGTCCCTCAGCATTCACATTCCAGTGTGGCAACCAGATGAAACTCCACACTACACATGCTTCTGAGGATCCTGGAGCAACAAAGAGCAAGTAACGCCTGTTCCAGTGACCAAGGGCCAACTGTGGATGTCCAACTGTGGATGAGTGGGATGTGGCAGCCACCCTGTCAGAGACCCTGAAACCACTTTATGAGATAACACATGAAATGAGCAAAGCAGAATCCTCTGCGCTCCATTACACCGTGTGTAGCAGTGCTCAGGTGTGTGTTGGAGTCACAAGGATCGACCAGCAAAAGAATTCAGACGAGGCCAACAATCTTCTACACTGTCTGTATGACACCATGCTTCACTTCAACCAGTCATGCACAGGTACCAGAGGGGATCCTAGAAATGCTAGAGGTGTACATGAGTGACCTAGTCAAAGAGCAAAGATTTTCACTTTTGTATCAAAGTTAAGACGCCGCAAACTTTTCAAAGTTGACCCAACAATGGATCTTAGGCCGTATCTCAAACATAACGCTTCGACACCTCGGACTGCGGGTCCTTGCTAAAATTGGGAACAGCGCCACCTATGGGTCACGAGTTTTGAAAAATGGGTATTTCCTTTAGAACACTGTGTTGGTATAATAGCGGGAGCTTTAAATTGGTTTAAATCATATTTTACAATTAGAAGTTTTTCTGTCAATATGGGTGAACAATACTCAAGTAAGGCTTTTTTTGCCATATGGAGTTCCCCAAAGTTTGATTCTGGCTCCTTGCGCTTTTCTCTCTAAATGCTCCAACTTGGCTCAAGTTTTAGAGAACATGAGCTTTTTTGTATTGTTATGAGGAGGACACCCACATTTGTCTGCCTGTTATAGCAACTCTCTGGGTCTTGAGTCTCTTATGGCATGGTTGGCAGATATACAGGCTTGGCTCATTAAATTGTACATTTTTATGATTTGTGTGGTAGGTTTCTCTTCAGGAGATCATCAGTGTAAGCATTGACGTAATCAAACATATCACATAAGGTTCAGGCTTCCAATAGTAAAACATGCACACCAATAAATCTTTATATATACTTAAGATCTGTTTCGTGAATACACCTCAAGGACAATTATATTTCCATCAAACATTTTAGATGCACCTTAGTGACCTGCTGCACATTATTTGGATTTAGACTTCCATATAAACAATACAAGCAAATGGCTAAAAATCATTCTCAGAAACTTCTAGATGATGGAGTCTTTGTGGTGTCTAAAAATACAAAGCATAAAGCTTATGTCTAGAGGACATATGTCGTTGAACATATGTGACCCCGTCTGTGAAATCCATGCAATTGAGAAACAAAGTTTTAAGTTCAAACTTTGATTTTGAGTTAATATCAATCTCTAACATGACCTTATTCAGTAATCATGGACAATATCAGGATGGCGTTATAAATGATTGTATAATGACTAGAAGAGGAATATAAGTGTTGAGTCAGTGTATTTAAGTGCTGAAGTACAAGAGCTTTTGATTGTGTACAGCTGCTGCTCATCATCATCATCATCAGATCTTATGTGTTCTCATTGGTGAAGGAAGAACTGATGACACACATCAATTTACTCATTAAACTGGACATTGGAGAGCAGCTGTGTCTCATACAAACACTATTAGATTGAAGCTTTATAAGGACACCTCATAGCACATGTCTGATTCTTCTGAGAGCACATTATTTAACCAGAATTTATAAGTTGTTCCTCTGTCTCAGAACCAGTGGCGGATCTAGAAAATTTTGCATGGGGGGGGCAAAGGGGTGGCAAGAGGTCGTGGCAGGGGTAGGCCTACATGGAATCCCTATATATGAATTGCTTTAAAAAAACAAACACAAAAACACTTTTAAACTTCATTAGTTATTGTTTAATCATGCCCTTACACACTACAACATTTTTTAATTCACAACAGGAATAAGCCCAGTGTTCAAATAAAACAAAGCTGTGCATCTTTTAAAAAGTAAAAGTATAAAAAGCTAAATGAAAATATAAAAAAAGTACAATAATTGTGTCCAAGATGTTCAATACTCAAATGACCCATGATTACCCATCTTTTTTAGGAAAGCTTAAGGCGACAGTTGTTGTGCTTTGCAGCGAAACGGTTCACAAACTTATCTAAATCTAGTACTTTTGCACGCTGTTTCTCAATACTGAGAACAGCCAGATTTCTCAGACGGTCATCTGCCATGGTTGAGCGCAGGTGAGTTTTTACAAGCTTTAAAGTTGAAAAGCTTCGCTCACACCCAGCAGTACTCACTGGCAAAACAATAGTGATCTTGCACAGGCGAACAAGCTCAAAGAAAACCTCTTTAAAAGGCACCGAGAACATCACAAACTCAGTCAGACTGGACGGGTTTACTTTGCCATTTACTCTGTTTCTTTCAAGAAGTCTTTTTGCCTGGTGTATCTCAGTTTTCAAGTCTTGCAAGTCAGAGCCATATTCCTCAGCCACTAACAAAACCAATTCTTCCTTTAAGAAGTCATTGTTTGATGGATTTAAAGCTTGTATACCCCTCATTATCTTGCTGCTAGAGTTTGAAAAGCGCCTGTCCACTTCACTGATCACTGACTCTATGATAGGAATGAATAAACCTATTCTAAAGGCATCTTTGCTGTCAACATGTGTTTGCTGTCTAAGTGTAGATGTTACAAGAGTATCATGTAGTCTCCTAGATGTGTGTTTGGTTCTTTTTGATTTGACAATGGTAGAAATGTTACAACAATTGCATGTGTCAATTGCTGTACTCCACAGGTCATTACAGCTCTCCTCTTTGCGATAATCTTCCAATGTCTGTCTGAGGGTTTCAGTAAGGTCAACTGCTTTGGTAAGGTCCACATAAGTTGACTGGAGCATCTCAGATAAAAACTTGGTTTCACCTAGCACTTTTCTGAAGACTGCAAGGAGCCCTATGAAATTAAAATCAATTTGAGAACGTAGTCCTCTTGCATCTACAGCTCTCTGTGGATTCGCCTCATCTGAAATTTCATCCAGCACTCTTATTACTGCAGGCAGCCTGTCCATAGGGTTTCTACATGCAGCATAGCGACAGGCCCATCTAGTGTCACTTAGCCTTGGAAGTTCTCGTGGTGCCCCACCACTGAACATTTCTTTTTGAACATCCATCCACTTAATGTGAACATATGAGCCTGACATGAATGTGTACAGTCTTTCCAGCAAAGTGAAAAAACATGCAGCTTCTGGGACATTTTTTACACTGTCCACAATGACAAGATTCAAACAGTGTGCCCTGCAGTGAACATAAAATGCATATTTGGCAACTTCCTTAACCCTTGTTTGGACCCCAGAGCACCTGCCACTCATTACTGCAGCCCCATCATAGCCTTGGCCCACCAGATTATCTCTGTATTCCAGTCCATACTTTTCCAGACGTGAAATAAGTTTCTCTGTCAAACTGGCTGCATCTAAGTGCTCTGCTTTCTGGTACTCAAGGAAGCTCTCCTGAACCACACCATTATAATAATATCTTACGACCAGAGACAGCTGCTCCTTTTTTTGAATGTCTTTAGTCTCATCCGCTAAAATAGAAAAGTGCTCACTTTCTTTAACCTCTTTTATAATTTCCTCTCTAACCATTTCTGCTAAACACTCCAAAATCTCATTTTGAGTGATTTTGCTTGTGTATTTAGCATTTCTGGGACCCTGTGACAGCCGTTTTTTCACTAAGGCATCATGTTTACTCACAAGATCTAAAAACTCAAGGAAATTTCCCCTGTTTTTTGAGTTTTCCGATTCATCATGGCCACGTTGGGAAATATTCTGAGTGGCTGTCAACAGCAAGGTTTCAGCCAAAGTTTTAATGTACTTTTGATTTTCGATTACTTGTTTCTGATTTTCATCTCTCATCATTCCCAAGACAGTTGTATTTTGCTTGGCCATTCTTTTGAACTCACTCCATGCAATCATTGCATTCACATGTGTGTCTGATCTGCCATGTACACTAAACCCACTGTCTTTGGAAGTGGCCTTCTTCCAGTTAGAATAGCCATTTTCTGATGTGAATACACTGTTTTTTAAATGCGCAAAATGTCTGCATGCAAAGCAGTAAGCTGCATCTTTAGACACTGCTGCATCACCTTTGCATTTTGACTTTGCTTCACTTATTTCCTCTTCTCCGTCACTTATTTCCTTGTCCCCTTCTGTCTTCTCCTGCTCTGACCCTCCTGGTCTCTCCAGTTTACTGCCTTCTCCTTCATTTCCCTCACGCTCTTCCTCCTGTGTACTTCTTTGAATTTTTTTTGCAAAAAAGCTGGCAATATCCCCACTTTTAGCCTTCCTTTTCATGGTTAGGCTGAGGCTCCAGCTACTTTCTTCAACTACTCTTGTCTGCAAACAACGTCAATATGTGAAAACCTCTGGTTATCCTTGTATAACATTACACTACACTGTAGGGCCATGTAGTTAATAAGTAGCCTATATAACAAATATAAAATCAGAAAGATTTATCACATGCACACACCAGTTATGTTTAGACTACTTAATTCTATTGTATTTGTTATTTCCTCAGTTGTAACCTGGTTTCATTGCTGTGATATCTGAGAGGAATTGGATTTAATAGGACTGCTTAGCTAATCAAATGATCGATCTCCTAACTGGCACTGTATTGTGTGTTGTAACGTAACAGCCCAAACTAAAATTGGGTATTTTTATTTAAAGTAATTAATTAATTATTAAAGCAATTTAAGGGAATAAAGAAAAAGAAAGGCTTGTTGTATTAGTGAAATAATTGTAACTATTTGCAACTAATATTTTATTTTTAATTTACATAAATGAATCAAGGAAATTATAGCATATTTTCAATTCAAAAAGGCAAAATTTAATAAATAAATAAAAAAAGTTTAACTTTTCTATTGTAAAACAGTCAAATATTAAATGATCTACTTACATTTTACCAGGCATTTGTTAACTTATTTAATCATTTTGACATTGATGAGCTAGACCGCTGAACTTTTAGTCTTCCTAACAACAAACAGAGCGTTGCGTAATGTAGTGCATCAGAGCAGCATTAATAATAATATCAAGTGAATCTCTTATCTGCATCTTAAGTTTATTGCCAATAATAATGACAGCTTTGCGAACGTGAACTCGGTGCTCGCGCAAAACACATCTTCAGCACAGCGACTCATTTAAACGCCTCTGATTGGCCGATGTGATCAACAGACATGTCTGTGATTGGCTACAATGCTCAACGTTGCAAAAGCACATCAAAAGTACCTTTAATGCAAAGGGAAAAATATAAAAAAAATGTAATATGCACTGTTCATGATTAGTTAATCGAGGCCGCTGCAATCTTATTCACATTTGTTTTTCTGATGAATTGTTTTGCTTTGAGAGAAAGACAATTTAACAAAATATTCGGGGCTTTACTAAAAACTTTCGAGGCTTAAGCCCCCTTGGCCCAGCCCTAGCGCTGCCCCTCAATATTTTATATTTTTATTAAGCTGTTCTTGTCTTTACTAAAATCAAAATCAGGCTAATCAAAGGGAAGAGTGCTCTTACAAATCACGAGGGAGCGATTTGACCGCTGATTTTGCCTAACGTAATATACTCGCTGTTTTTGCTGATGCTGAATCGTCTTTAGCATACAATACATTAATTACAAATGTAACTTTAAGTTAAACGTGTGTTTAAACTACACATGGGGAAACTCACTTCACCTTCAGAGGATCTGTCCGGGGAAGCTCAGTCTCGTCGGGTTGCAGGACCACCGCACCGCTGCAGACTCGCTGTGTGTGTGAGCCAGACTGAGCGAACGCCGCTCTGCAGGTTTGAATCAGGGACGTAACTAGTATTTGAGGGGAAGGGGGGAGGGGCGAATAATACATTTAAAATTAAAAATTTAATTGTTCACTTTTGGTAAATGTATTGGACATAGTGGTGGGTTGTTTTTGTAAGTACAGTTTTTGGATCATCAAAGTTAGGGAGGCAGCTGGGGGGGCAAGGCTCTAGAGTGGGGGGCACCTTCCCCCCCTTGCCCCCCTGTAGATCCGCCCATGGGAATAACATTTCCGCTGCCGGCTGCCTCCACTTCACTTCAGAAAACGCGCGTTCGGTTACACAGATACGGGCCGCATCTTCTGAACGACTGTCGTTCTCCCCACTGAAACCGGGCTCAGTCTGGATCTGTACTAATGCAGTGAAACGGATGCGACTGTAACGCGGATTTGCCGGTTTGAAAACGGATCCGGCTCGGAGTCCACTGCTATCTGGGATGTATTTCTGACCTAAGGCTAGTTCATACATTTCCATGAGGATTTAAGCTGAAGGATAAAAACCTTTAAAGTAAAAATATGCACACGTACACACATATATATAACATAAGGATAAAGCGATTGTTAAGGCCTTTTTAAAAAAAAATTAGCATGCTAAACTGCTGAATTACTTAACGTTAATCAATCACAGAATAAAACACTTCCTCCGCACAGCGACACAGCAAATTTCTGAGTGTCAAATTCTCACCTGCAGTGTGAAAATCAACACTTTTACGGGGTTTATATAGGTCCACACTAAATTGAGTTAAATATACACTTTTAAAAGTGTTATCTTTTTAACACTTACACACTGTTATAAGAACACTCGGAGTGTTCATATATAAACCACTAGTGTACATTTTACTTTCTCAAAAGGCACATTTTTCACCAAAGTAGTGCTGAAATTCCAATCTTGTGTGTCAATAGTTTAACACTGTGTAAGGTAACTGTACACTTATTTAGTGTTTTAACATCTCCTGATTAAGGTAATTTATATCTAGATCTAATTCATCTATAAATATGATACATACATGTACAAAAAGAAAAGCCAACATATTGTTTCAGTTTGATCTTTTATTTTAAACAAATAACATCTCAAACTAACAGAAATGAAGGTACAATATATTCACCATCTGACCCATATGGACACTGTAGATCAAAAGGACTGTACCACAGAGCATTCCTTTTAATAAGTTCACTCAACTCATAGTTTCTCTGTACTTTAAATGCATGATGATGCTCTGAGCAATGTTCAGTGAGAAGATTGTCAACAACAAAATATACAGTGCTGTTAATGAAAAGTATTTTCCGAATTTGACAAAAACTGGAATTTCATCATTAATTGTGTTGCATACAATTAGGTATTGTCTATATATGTTATGATCAAGACATTATTCTTCACCTCCAAAAAAAAAGTATTTGCATGTGAGAAGTTTAAGAAATTAAGAAATTAAGAATTCAAATAACACAATTGGACATTTGGCGACATGAATTATTCAAGAAAAATTAGTTTAACTCTCTATGACCATGTCGAGAGAGATATATGTGTAAGTAAGAATGATAAATTTGAGTAGTCATTACTTTTGTAAAAATTACATAAAACCAGCAAATCTAAATCAAACTTATATTTTAAATGTTGGTAATGTTGGTAATGCTATATTTACCAATCCTTTCACATCCAAAAATCTTGGAAATATCTTAAGGATGTCAGCTGATCTTCCAGGGTCGTGTACAAGTTCTTGTAGATGCTTGAAAGTTTCCTTCATCTTTTGCATAACTTCAACTTCATCAGCTGTATGGACAAGGAAGGAAATTGCCTCTCTGCATGCATCTTCTTCAAGCTGTTGTCGAATGTCTAGCCTTCTTCTGCGACTTAGTCCTCCTGTTTCAGAAACCTCGGAGCAAACACGTTTTGGGTTCTTTCTTGACAAAGTTTTAAGGCGCCAGGAGATGAACCCTGTTCCCTTTACAAGAGAAAACATTTGAATATGATCTGAAGTCAGTTTCATTTAATAACACAGTATTATTTTATAATATGAAAATAGCATACATGCACATGCAAATTAAGAAGTATTATTCTTGCATATCCCTTTGCTGAAAAAGCATCTCTCAGGGCAGGAAAAAGAGTAACAATGCCCATGGCTTAAGTCTTTGCGGGTAGGATCCTCCTAAAATTTGATTTAAAAAACAGAAATGTAAATTGCACAGCAAAATGTAAAGCCTTGTTTTTTTCCCAAAAAGGATATTTTTTCAAAGGTTTAACAAAGCTTCTTTATAGGCAGCTGTTTGTAGTGTAACTGTGCACTGAAATCTTACCCGTAAGTCTCAGTCATGTGACTGACAACAATATTCACAAGTTGGCGTCTGGTACTGTGCTTTAAAGTCTTTGTTGTCTGGTATTCTGTAAGCTTATCCTCACCACCAGAGTGTTTTTCTGGGGCATCTTGGACATTCTGAATAAGCATATATTAAGCAGAGTAAAGTTCGCTACTAAGTGACAAGTAATGCAATTATTACATGGCAAATTTACCATTCGGAAATACATACCTGTTTTGCCTTTTCAGAATTCAAGGCTTCTTTACTGCTGGCCCTTGCTGACTGAATATGCACTGTTGGTTCTCTCTCCTCATAGTCAGTGGAAGAGACTGAAAGAGTATCAATGCAAGTGCTTTGTGTTGAGGATCTTGTTGGCCAAATCACTGAAACAGAAAGTAAAAAACAATTTTCATGTTTATTCAAATTTCCAAACACAATAACTACGGTAAAATTAAGAAAACCACAAGTATGCAACATTGTGTCTCTATAGTTTTGTGAATTGTTTCCTCAAGATTTATAATTTGTTACATTTCTTATTTAAGATAATTTAAATAAGTAGCTACTATATGAACAAGAGTAAATGTGTTTGTCTTTCCCAAATACATTTAACTCAGAAATGACCATTGCTACACTAAAGTCCTTGAAATAATGTCTGAATTGATATATTTACCCTCAGGCAGGCCAGCAGAAATTTCTTCCAGACATCTTATAGGGATAAATTTGTTCTTCAATTAGTTCTTGGAAGATGTCCTCATCCACACTGGTGTCCGTGTCATCAAAGACTTGAAGAACTGCAGTTGTAGCAAGCCCAAATTTGCTTTGAACTGAAATATAATTTTATCACATGAACATAAATATGAAAACATATTATGGCATGAGACAAATCTGGACATCATGAAGCTGCTATATGACTGTTTATAGTAAGCAAATTTCTAAACATAAGCACAAGCTACAAATAACTTACCTTCAATGAGAAAATCTTGGAATGTAAAATCATTAAGCAATTTTATAAATTTCTTCACACCTTGTACTGAACTTTAACCAACATGACGAAAGCTGTTAAAGAGAAAACAAATCTGTTTAATAAAGTTTGTTCACTTTTATTGTAAATAAAATATGGTAAATACTGGCAGAAGGCACCACCAATCGCTTTTAAAAACACTTATATTTCCAGCATAAACATGTACAATTTAATATTATTATGTTATTAACCTCAATGTGGAAACCATGTAGCTGAGCAACATTTCATTAACATAAGGAAACGTTAGCAAGACTAAAATAAAATTTGACTTCTAAGAGAGAAAAACAATATACGAGAAGTGTAAGACGGTTATCATTTTTAACCGGGAGGGTTGCTTCAGTTCTGGGTAAACTTGTTTTAAACGTATTTGGCAGCTATTGCGGCTGTATTATCGTAACGTAAAAGACATCGAAGATTACCCTATTTTTTTAGATGTATTTCCAAGACTAAATCACCGTCTTAAACAATACGAGACAAAAAAGCCGTGTGCTTTGTGAGCGCCTCACTGTGATGATGACGATAGAGCGCCACCGCACTGACCGCAGTGGCGTAATTGAGTAGCTTCAGTTCACGTTACAGATGATACTTCATAAAAGTACAGCAATTGTTCGTTTATAATAAAACCCCTCACAAAGTTTTGTTATTAGATAATTATCTATGCAGGGAAAAGCCTGAGTTAACTTTAGAAAGAACATTATACTGCCAATCGATTTTTTTTAACAACGCGTTTCGTCTACTCAAATGCACAAAAAAGGCTTAAAAGTTGGTCACTGTCGTATCAACCCTGTACGATCACATAATTGTTAAAAGATGTAAGGTCTCAGATACACCGTTAAAGTGAACGTAACAACTTGGCGCCATAGCAGATCAACTGCGTGCACGTCAGAACACATGAAGAGTTAAATATCATAACAAGGAAATATATAAAATTACAGTGCGCATTTTCAAAGCAGTTTCCTGTTGTATTAGCTTTTAAAATTAGCACTGTTGGGGAAGGGGCGGGCAACCCGATGAAATTCGTGTAAATAACATTAACTAGGACCAACAAAAGTCACGTTATGTGCACGTTTAAACAAGCCTCACCTGTTTACGGAGTTCGGTTTATATAAGTATAGATATTTGTGAAAACACTGCACGACACTATAAAATATGAGTCGTATGCTTTTCTTGGCCATGGCAACACACATGAGATCTGGCGAAAACGGGTTGCGTCTAATTTCATTAAAATGTTTACGTTGATCACAGAAATAAATGCATGATCCCACTAAAAATTGATCAATGTGCAAAACTGATCATGATAAACTTTCTTTAAAACAACGTTATTCTTACCTTTGCAGCGCTAATCTCTGTCGGTTGTCTGCAGATTGAAAAAAACGATAGCGAGCTGAAAATGTACATAAGAAGTGTTGAGAACAGTAAATATTCAAAAACAAAGAATTAAGTTATTAAAAATGTATTATAGCCTACCTATTTTTGCACTGCCGTCTCCTCGTGGTTGTCCGCCATCAGTCAAAAGGGAAGTGATCCGCAATGACCGGAAATTGGATGTACTCGCCTAAAGTGTAATTTAACATCAACTCACTGAAATAACACTGACTCTGACCATTTATTTACACCGTGAGTGCTGTTATTATCAAATTAACACCTAAATCAACACTTTTTAACTCTGGTAAAGTAACACTAAAAAACAACTCAAAACAACACTTGAAATTTTGCTGTGGACAGATCAAATACTGCATTAAACCGTAAAATCAGTGTGCACTTACCACAAGGAAGCAAAAATAGTGGGTTCGTGGAAAAAAGCCTCTTGAAAATGCCAGCCATTTGACGCACAGTCTTGCGTTGGATCGTAGTGTGAAAAAGCCTGACACGTAGCGCATATCTAAATGGGAAGTGGGTGATTTCACCTTACCCTGTGGTAAGACCACTTTTTAATCTGCTGGCCACGGATAGGGGGTGTGGGGACACCACTTGGGGCGCCCTCGTGCCATGGCACCCCTCGAAGACCCCAAAGACCCCTGTCCACGAACATCATATGCGTACCTCACAGGTTTATCCCATGTACTTCGGCTTACCCGCTTGTCCTCCAACATTATAAGAGTTCCACGACTCAATTGTTTGCATGGGTGTCGGCTGCCAGCTTACTGCCCATTGGTGCCAGTGTCCACGAAATAACTATTTGTCCACTGATCAACTATGGGTGTCGATTTGACCTTCGACCCCGCTGACCACTCCATGGCCACGCCCCCGACCACCAAACCACTTTTTGTCCGCTTTCCAACTACTTTTACCAGAACCTGCGTTCTGCCACTCGGGGCTGACATATGTTTGTCTGAGGGGGCGTGGCAATCGAGAAATGTGTTTTTAAAAAAAAAATTAATATTTACACGTTTTAAATGACCATTCTGTGCAATGTCCACCAAGCATTTATTCCTGGCCCATTTGATAAACTGCACGTGGACACATCATATACATCGTAATAGATACAAACTCATCATTCTACGAGCTGTTTCTAACATATGTGTGTCTAAAAGAGGGTTCTCAATGAATCGTGTTGTTTCTGACACCTAGAAATGAATATATACATTTAAAACATTGTTAAAAAGCAATCCATTTTCCAGTCTGTTCTGACTAGAAAACGCATCCATTTTCTAGTATGTTTGCATTGCCTGTCCACATGTGGTTTGTGTGAGTGGACCACGTGTATTAAGTTGGTGGACATGATGCTTTTTAACAATATTTAAAGTGTATGTATTCATTTCTAGGTGTCAGGAACAACACTTTTCAGCGAGAACACTCTTTTAGACACACACAGGTTAGGAAACAGCTCGTAAAATGTTCAGTTTTGACATAAAATCGGGTATCTTATATGTCAAAGGTCAGGGTGTAAACAAAGGTCCAGAAAACAAGGTTCCTAAGGTCAGAGGACATCGAGCCTTTGCAGTGACCAGTGTCACGGACCCCCAAATCAGGCCCTGCATTTTCGAGTCCGTGGCTTCTTATTAAAGGGTTTAAAAGTGGATGAGTACATAGCTAAAACAAGCCTCGCTTCTAAGTCTCTGCCATTGAAATCAATGGGCTTTTTAATTTACATTAAAAAGGTTATAAAATACTTCTGGATGACCAAGAGTTTTGGCCTTTCGGTATGTCTCTCAGGGGACCGGGACGCAAGTGCACGTGAAGTTTTGGGATCGTCGGACCCTCCGGCGGCCTTGCGGGAAAGTTCCTCGAGCAATTTATATGTATGGGCCACGTGTATTCAGTTGGTGGACAACCCACTTATTAGCAAAAATGTGCCATTATGTTCGTTTAAATGCATCAACTACCGCATTATTCCGTCAGTGCACTTCATTAGACACTCATATTTTAGCAACAACTTGTAGAACGCTCAGTTTGTCCTCAAAGGTCTAATTAGGGTGCCTGTTCACGAACCCCCTATCAAAAACGTATTGGATAGGTGACTGGTGGAACGCCTTCCGTAGTGAAACGAAAGGCCGCAGGATCTTGAAGTTCTAGATTCGTGTTCTCAAGAAGCCCCAGAGGTATCCCCCAAAGGTCCAAAGCTCTACACCTTTCCTGAAAAATTCACCCTCCCCCATTCCTGAAATTAACAAGGCTGTTGAGGGGTATATAGCAAAGGCTGTGTGGTTCATTTTGTGATTGGGTGTATAATACATTTTCATTTACTCCGACGGGCCGGAATCTACATGGTGCATAGAGCAGACCATAACGCATGTGCGCGATGCATGCGTCACTGCATGTACCATGCATAGAGCAGTCCGTGACGCATGCATGCGCTGTATGCACCGTTGAATGCGTCATGCATAAATCAAACCGTGCCACTTAAGCATGCTGCGTTCGCCACTGCATGTGTCATGCATAAAAGAGACCATGACGCATGCAAGCGCTGCATGCACTACTGAATGCGGCCTGCATAGAGCGGACCATGACGCATGCAAGTGATGCATGCGTCACTGAATACGTATTGCATAAATCAGACTGTGGCGCATGCACACGCTTAAATAACCAGACGTGCAAGCATCACGCATATAGCATATAGACATGAGCAACCGTCCACCATGCACCAATCGTGCAGAGAAGCCTTGCGACCTTATGTCTTTGTTTAGGGGTCAAAATAGGGAGAGTCGTCCACGAAGCAGGTAATGAAAAGATATTGGGATAGATGGTAAGTGGAAGCCCTCCCGTTGGGAAACGATAGGCCAAAGGGTCTGGACATTTTGGATTATTATTGTCTAGAAGCCCCCCATTTATGCCCCAAATGTCCAAAGTTCTTAGACCTTGCTGAAAAATCTACCTCCCCCAACACTAAACCTTCATAATGCTGTTCAGTGGTATATGAGAGACAAGGCTTTGTGCATAATCTTGTGATTGGGTGCAAAAAACATTTCCTAATCCTCTAGGGCGATGTGCTCTCGGTATGTTGTCGGGGGCCACCAGGCGGGCCAGAATCTAGAATATGGGACCCCTCGGACCTTTCTGGAAATTTCCTCGTATAGCTTATTTGCATGGCTAGTCCATAGCGGTTTCGTGGACGTGACCCCGACAGGGTCAACCGATCCAAAACCGGGTCACATGCAACCGTCCATCATCCACCGATCATGCGGAAAAACAATTTACAGTGCAGTACATGAGTTAATGAAGTTATTAAGGTTGTAGTGCAGTATATGAGTTAATGCAGTTATTAAGGTTACAGTGCAGTACATGAGTTAATGAAGTTATTAAGGTTGTAGTGCAGTATATGAGTTAATGCAGTTATTAAGGTTACAGTGCAGTACATGAGTTAATTAAGTTATTAAGGTTACAGTGCAGTACATGAGTTAATGCAGTTATTAAGGTTACAGTGCAGTATAAGAGTTAATGAAGTTATGAGAGTAGTCCATTAGTGAAAAGGAGCATTCATTATAATATTCCTGTTGTGCAAGTGAGCAGTATAGAGTGCACGTGTGGAAAATTTATTTCATTTATTTAAATTTGTAAATACATTGCAAGTTTCGATTTTATATCAAATTTAGACTTATAGTGTGTTAAAAACACGACTAAGTAAATGCGATTTAATCATCAACAGGGGAAACAGATCTCACAGACAATGGCAGATTGTTCTTGATCTTGAATCCGACTCACTGAGTAATAGCGTCTCTCTTTCTTCTGCAGATGATCTAATCAATGAGTACAAGGCCCACCAGGAGGGATCGGATCCCTCTGCCAAACTGAAGAACAATGTGGCCTCCAAAGTTTTCAGAATCAAGCATTTTCTGGGATACATGGCAGAGGGGAAATCCAGTCTGGGGAACATGCTGTTCCTAAATGACACCCCTAAAATCAGGCAGTGGATGGACAAACTGAGAGCGTCTCGTATTACGGAGACGACCATCCACCATTACCTAAAAAACGTGGCTCAGTTCCTGGACTACCTGTCAGAGACCCCCCCAGCCACCTGCCGCCTATCGAAGCCCATCCTGGTGGGCATTCGAAGAGAGGTGCGCACCCTGATTAAGGGAATGAGGAGAAAGGTAGTGACCCACGAGTATGCGGTGAAGACGGCAAAGGAGGGGAAGCTTTTGTCAAAAGCTCATCTGGTGGCGTGCCGAGAAAAGGCAAGGAAGATCATCCCATCCATTTTGGGTGAGTTAAACTTTCACTTTTTTCAAGCTTAAGACGTATTGCATTTCATCCTCTAATGACTCTTGTCTTTTCTTTCTTTGCAGAGAAGTTAAAGAATTCTCCCACCTCCAGAGACCAATGGAGGTTTTACGGGCACCTGACCGCCTACCTCGCCACCATCTACGGGCACCGCGGGGGGGTTTATCAGAATATGCTGGTGGAAGAGGTGGCCAGTGCCCGTAAAACGGACCCTGCTGGGAACATCTTAATCAACGTGAGTAACTCACTTTCTCATTCTCACACACCTCACTCGCTCTCGCTCACTCACTTGCTCAATCTTTGCTTTCTCTTCTACAGATCGCAACCCACAAGACGAACCAGGCCTTCGGGGCAGCCCAGCTGTCCCTCACGCAAGAGGAGTATGGGTGGATGGAGGCCTTTCTCGAAATTAGGGAAACGCTCGTCGGGGGATCGAACTCCGTCTATTTCTTGTGCACCTCCAAGCCCAACCCTTGCAAGAATTTAAATGCCCATTTCCAGGACGCATGGGTAGAGATGGGGTTGCCGGGAAGCCCTAACTTTACGGACGTCAGGACGTCAATAGCGACATACGTGAGTATAAATTCATGTAAACACTAGACCTTTCGGGATTAGATGTGTCTCCTCCTAACTTATTGGTGGCTGTCTTCTTCCAGGCTAAGAATGCACACACCCCAGACGACCGGAAAAAAATTGCCCAATTCATGTGCCACGACACTGCCACGGCCGATCGCTTCTACGCCCTCCACCTAAATGCAAAGCAGGCGGCCGAGCATAGAGTGCTGTTCGAGGCCGCTCTCCTCCACAAGGATTCAACCTCTGAGGTGGGCGGAAGCTCAAAGATGGAACGCATCAAGCCAGGAAGCAAGAGGCGGGCGAGGAGGTCTAAATTAAACAAGTCTATGCGGGTAAGTGGTCGTCAATCACTCACTCGCTAGCTCGCTTACTCACTCCCTCAGTATCTCACACTAATTTGCCCTCTTCTCTTGTTTATTCCTAGGAGTCCGACGAGGAGGATTCAAGCGAGGAGCCCGAAGAGGAGTCAGGTGACGATGAGCCACCTCGGTCGGCTCAGAAAAGGCCGAAATATCAACTGGCTTCCTTCTCGCCAATCAAGACGAGACAGCGCCTGCAGGTGTGTCTTTCCCCAATGAAACTGGACCAACCGCCCAGGAAAACGGTGGCACAGAAACTGGTCGACCGAGCGAAACTAAGACTGACTAGCCCCCAAAAAGTTTAATTTTGTTGAGTGTTGTTCTTTGTTTATATGGTTGTTCACATTACATTCTTTACGTGTTTACTTTTACTTATAATATTGTTCCTATGTGTGTGCTGTGTGTGTTATTCTGAATGTTTTATAATAATATTGTGTGATCAAATAAAATGTTTCTTTACTCACCTGAGATGTTTCAATACTTACTTGATATGTTTTTCAATACTTACCTGATATGCTTTTCAATACTTACATGATATGCATCAATACTTACATGATATGCATCAATACTTACATGATATGCATCAATACTTACCTGAGATATTTTATTACATTCGAAAATAATAGGGGCATAGAGACCTAAACATGAAAGTAAACTTATACAAATGTATTTTCAATGAGCTGTACTAAGCGAATTATGGTGTTTGGTGATTCACATAAGTGAAAATAAATGAGCCACGAATATTACGTTCGTGGACAACCAGTTTTAGGGAATAATTCATACTTCTGTGAGTTGCTGCTTACATATATTTCCCTTAATAAATTGTATTACTAATAAATGAACACACTGGGGTAAGAAAGGAAACCATAAATGCCTGGGGATACTATAATTAAAGAGAATAACTACATAGAACTATACACATGGCACACAACACGAAATAACATAAGATTCGAAAATAACAGGGGGATAGAGAACTAAACCTGACAGTAAACATAGATATGTATGTCTAAAGAACTGTACTAAGCGAATTATGGTGTTTGGTGATTCATATTAGTGGAACTAAAGTTACGGTTTAGGAATGAGCAACTTGTTCATGAACTTCATATGTGTTGCCCATTCCTATATACTGCAGGGGTAATTTTACAAGTTTTCACTAAGTCATTCAGGAAGTTACCACTCAATGCTTCAAACAGCACATTATTAATTTAGGATATGCCATCAGTAACTCATGAAGTGCTCCATTTTGCCTTTTTAAGTTTAAAAAAAAACAGGACAACCCTTTTAATATAAAACTTTAATAAAACAGTATAAATACACACACAAGAACAATTAGAGCAATAAATAGATATATGAAATAAATAAACTTAACTTAACAAACACTAATCTTCTAAAAGTTGGCACAAATTGACAGTTTCCAATTCACTGGACTGGTCCAGGCTTTGCCCTTGCCAAG
The DNA here is from genome assembly GCF_015846415.1 of Triplophysa dalaica. Classification (NCBI taxonomy): domain Eukaryota; kingdom Metazoa; phylum Chordata; class Actinopteri; order Cypriniformes; family Nemacheilidae; genus Triplophysa; species Triplophysa dalaica. The sequence continues at coordinate 19,578 of NW_026622648.1, forward strand.
GCTCATCTGCAATATAACAAGAATCAATTAATCTTTAATCGATTAGATCATTGGATGGCACATTATGATGACGAATTGATTCTTACCCAGTAATAGCGCAGGGTTTATTATGTCTGACAACAACTGCTGTAAGTCAGAGAACATCTCGGTTTCTATGTTTGGTGAAATCCCAAAGCCAAGAGCCTCCTCCAACGTCTGTGCCACCTCCATCGCCGGTCCCACCTCCATCGCGGGTCCCATCTCCACTGCCGGTGCCTCCTCATTGGGTGAACAGGATGCTTCGTGGGATCTGTTATTGAGGTCCAGCGTGGTCACCATTGGAATGACTGGACGGATTTGTCGCAGCTCACTCAAATTTAAAATGGCAGCTTGCCACTTTAACTTTTTTACAAGTTTTGTCCGTTTGCGCACCTAAATAAATTTCCTGTTAGTTGTCATTATACCAAGCAAGATTATGTTTTAATTGAATGTTGATGACGATTACAGACATGCTGAGTAAAATTTTACTTGCCGTGAGCTCCTTGTGACGATTCAGAAGGTGCTTTTCAATGTATCTAAATGAAATCCTGCAGAGAGGACAACAAACATCTTTCAGGAAAACTCTGCCCCTGGCCAGCTTGATGAGTATATCCCGCTCCACGAGGTTTTTAATTTTATGCACCTCGCGGAGGTGTTGCCTTATTCCAGCCATCGCCGCTGGGCACAGGGGACACTTCGGCATGTTCTAAAGAGAAATACAAAACAAATTGTTAGAACACGTGTATGTGTTACAGAATGCATCTTGCATGAATTAGACTGTGATGCATGAACGGACTGTAATGACAAGTCGTGTATGGTGTTGATATTACAGCGCGTTCGTGCATCATGTATGCTTTATGCATGATGCATTCTGTGACGTCAACATGTGTTGTTATTACAGCGCGTTCATGCATCACAGTCTGATTTATGCATTATGCATTCTGTAACCCTCTTGGCGTCACAGAATGCATCTGGTTAAAAGCAGCGCAATGCATGAATGTGCTGTAATAACAACACGTGTTGGCGTGACAATGCATCTTGCATAAAGCAGACTGTGATGCATGAACGCGCTGTAATGACAATACGAGTAACAGCATCAGAGTAAACAAAGTGAACTGCTGTGATTATGCTATCTTTAGCATAAAGAATGGTTTTGGAAAAGGAGTTAATAAATGCAAGGCAGATGAAGCAATATCTTATGAAATGTTATATATTTTGTACAAATTTACATAAAACAAATCTGATCCTTGGATAAAGTCATGTATAAGTGTAATACATTAATCTAATGTTGCATTGATCAAGTGCTCTGTTGTATTTCGACCATGATTTAATAATAATGTTCTTAAATTGTTCAGTGCATTGTTTTTGACTGTTTCTACTGTTCTATAAGTAAACTGTGTTATTTTAAAGAGCATTTCTATGTTTTTCTCATATTTGAGCGTTTTATAATAGCTGTCTAAGTACTTTTAGACCCAATTTAGCATCTTACGACTTTTTGCCAACATGTTTACGTTTTATAAAGTGTAATAAGTTATTAGTGTATATTTTAAAGTAAGCAAACTTATACCTGCTTAAAGTCCTTCTACCGTTTTATAAACTTTCTGTGGAACGATCTATTTCTGACTCTAAACAAGCGCTTCAGATAATACAACTACATAGGACTACAAACATGGCACAAAACCGGAAGCTACTTCCGGTCGGGAGCCGTATTTGTAGTCCGTTGAAGTTTTTTTGAAATTCGATCACCCGACGCTTATAGAAATGGCCCACGTGTATTCAATTGGTGGAGAACCACTTTTATTGGCATAATTCAGCCTTCTGTGAAATGATACTAACATATGTATGTCTAATAAAGTGTACCAACAGACTAACAGGGTCTTTAATGCATATAGATTATTATAAAGGGTGTCCACGAACTTAATACGTGTGGCCCATTACTATTAATTGTAGGTGGACATGACCACTAATATACTATGCCCAATACTATAAATTCCATGTGGACATGTCCACCTACAATTTGTGTGAATGGGTCACATGCAGTGAGTTCGTGGAAATGCATTTTTTAAGCATATATAGGCATTCTGTGAGTTGCTGCTAACATATGTTTGTCTAATAATGTGTACTAAGGGAATAAGATGGTTCTTTAATCATATATATATATGAATAAATTCGACAAAAAAGTAATTATCAAGAAAAACTACAAAGGACTACAAATATGGCAACCAAGAAGTGTCCACCTTCAATTTGTGTGAATGGAACACGTGCAGTGAGTTCGTGGAAATGCATTTTATAAGCATAAATAAGCATTCTGTAAATTGCTGCTAACATATGTATGTCTATTTAAGTGTACCAACAGACTAACAGGGTCTTTAATGCATATAGATTATTATAAAGGGTGTCCACGAATTTAATACGTGTGGCCCATTACTATTAATTGTAGGTGGACATGACCACTAATATACTATGCCCAATACTATAAATTCCATGTGGACATGTCCACCTTCAATTTGTGTGAATGGACCACGTGCAGTGAGTTCGTGGAAATGCATTTTTTAAGCATATATAGGCATTCTGTGAGTTGCTGCTAACATATGTATGTCTATTTAAGTGTACCAACAGACTAACAAGGTCTTTAATGCATATAGATTATTATAAAGGGTGTCCACGAATTTAATACGTGTGGCCCATTACTATTAATTGTAGGTGGACATGACCACTAATATACTATGCCCAATACTATAAATTCCATGTGGACATGTCCACCTTCAATTTGTGTGAATGGACCACGTGCAGTGAGTTCGTGGAAATGCATTTTTTAAGCATATATAGGCATTCTGTGAGTTGATGCTAACATATGTATGTCTATTTAAGTGTACCAACAGACTAACAAGGTCTTTAATGCATATAGATTATTATAAAGGGTGTCCACGAATTTAATACGTGTGGCCCATTACTATAAATTGTAGGTGGAAATTTGCCCCGTTTTTCACTAAGTCATACAGGAAGTGTCCACCTACAATTTGTGTGAATGTACCACGTGTAGTGAGTTCGTGGACATGCATTTATGCATTTTTTAAGCATATATAGGCATTCTGTGAGTTGCTGCTAAAATATATATGTCTATTTAGATGTACTAACAGACTAACAGGGTCCATAAAGCATATAGATTATTATAAAGTGTGTCCACCAACTGCATATGTGCGGAATATTCTCATAAACTGCAGGTGGACATTTGCCCCGTTTTTCACTAAGTCATACAGGAAGTGTCCACCTAAAATTTGTGTGAATGTACCACGTGTAGTGAGTTCGTGGACATGCATTTATGCATTTTTTAAGCATATATAGGCATTCTGTAAATTGCTGCTAACATATGTATGTCTATTTAAGTGTACCAACAGACTAACAGGGTCCTTAATGCATATAGATTACTTTAAAGTGTGTCCACGAATTGTCCATATGTGTGGACTACTATTGTAATCTGCAGGTGGACATGACCACATGCAGTTTATATGAGTGGACCACGTGTAGTGAGTTCGTGGAAGTTCATTTTTTAAGCATAAATATGCATTCTGTGAGTTGATGCTAACATATGTATGTCTATGAGAGTGTACTAACAGACTAACAGGGTCTTTAATTCATATAGATTACTATAAAGTGTGTCCACAGACTGCATATGTGTGGACTACTACTGTAATCTGCAGGTGGACATTTGCCCCGTTTTTCACTAAGTCATAAAGGAAGTGTCCACCTGCAGTTTATATGAATGGACCACGTGTAGTTAGTTGGAGGACAACCAATTTAGGGCATAATTCAGCCTTCTGTGAATTGATGCTAACATATGTATGTCTAATAAAGTGTACTAAGGGAATAAGGTGGTTCTTTAATCGTATATATGAATACATTTGGCAAAAAAGTAAACAAGAAACGCCTGGGTAAACTAATAATCAAGAAAAACTACAAAGGACTTCAAATATGGCAACCAGGAAGTGTCCACCTGCAGTTTATATGAAGGGACCACGTGTAGTTAGTTCGTGGAAATTCATTTTTTAAGTATAAATATGCATTCTGTGAGTTGCTGCTAACATATGTATGTCTATTAAGGTGTACCAACTGACTAACAGGGTCCATAATGCATATGGATTATTCTAAAGAGTGTCCACGAACTTAATATGTGTGGACTACTACTGTAATCTGCAGGTGGAAATGACCACATGTAGTTTATTTGTATGGACTAGGCATATTAAATTGGTGGACAACCACCTTTTGGGAGTTTGTCCACCAAGATAATATGCTATACCCATTGCTATAAACTGCATGTGGACATGACCACCTGCAATTTATATGAATGGACCACGTGTAGTGAGTTTGTGGAAGTTCATTTTTTAAGCATATATAAACATTCTGTGAGTTGCTGCTAACATATGTATGTCTATTTAGATGTACTAACAGACTAACAGGGTCCATAAAGCATATAGATTATTATAAATTGTGTCCACCAACTGCATAAGTGCGGACTATTCTCATAAACTGCAGGTGGACATTTGCCCCGTTTTTCACTAAGTCATACAGGAAGTGTCCACCTGCAATTTATATAATAGACCACGTGTAGTGAGTTTGTGGACAACCCCTTTTTTAGGGCATATTTCAGCATTCTATGAGTTGATGATAACATATGTATGTCTAATAAAGTGTACAAAGGGAATAAGGTGGTTCTTTAATCATATAGATGAATAATTTGGACAAAAAAAGTAATTATCAAGAAAAACTACACAGGACTACAAATATGGCAACCAGGAAGTGTCCACCTGCAATTTATATGAATGGACCACACGTAGTGAGTTCGTGGAAATGCATTTTTTAAGCATAAATGGGCATTCTGTGAGTTGCTGCTAACATATGTATCTCTATTTAAGTGTACCAACAGACTAACAGGGTCCTTAATGCATATAGATTATTCTAAAGAGTGTCCACAAACTTAATATGTGTGGTCCATTAAAATAAATTGTAGGTGGAAATTTGCCCCGTTTTTCACTAAGTCATACAGGAAGTGTCCACATGCAGTTTATATAATGGACCACGTGCAGTTAGTTCGTGGAAATACATTTTATAAGCATAAATAAGCATTCTGTAAATTGCTGCTAACATATGTATCTCTATTTAAGTGTACCAACAGACTAACAGGGTCCTTAATGCATATAGATTACTCTAAAGTGTGTCCACGAACAGCATATGTGTGGACTACTACTGTAATCTGCAGGTGGACATGACCACATGCAGTTTATATGAGTGGACGACGTGTAGTGAGTTCGTGGAAGTTCATTTTTTAAGCATAAATATGCATTCTGTGAGTTGATGCTAACATATGTATGTCTATGAGAGTGTACTAACAGACTTACAGGGTCTTTAATTCATATAGATTTCTATAAAGTGTGTCCACAGACTGCATATGTGTGGACTACTACTGTAATCTGCAGGTGGACATTTGCCCCGCTTTTCACTAAGTCATAAAGGAAGTGTCCACCTGCAGTTTATATGAATGGACCACGTGTAGTTAGTTGGTGGACAACCAATTTAGGGCATAATTCAGCCTTCTGTGAATTGATGCTAACATATGTATGTCTAATAAAGTGTACTAAGGGAATAAGGTGGTTCTTTAATCGTATATATGAATACATTTGGCAAAAAAGTAAACAAGAAACGCCTGGGTAAACTAATAATCAAGAAAAACTACAAATGACTTCAAATATGGCAACCAGGAAGTGTCCACCTGCAGTTTATATGAAGGGACCACGTGTAGTTAGTTCGTGGAAATTCATTTTCTAAGCATAAATATGCATTCTGTGAGTTGCTGCTAACATATGTATGACTATTTAAGTGAACCAACAGACTAACAGGGTCCACAATGCATATAGATTATTATAAAGTGTGTCCACGAACTGCATAAGTGTTGACTATTGTCATAAACTGCAGGTGGACATTTGCCCCGTTTTTCACTAAGTCATACACGAAGTGTCCACCTGCAGTTTATACCAATAGACCACGTGTAGTTAGTTCGTGGAAATACATTTTATAAGCATAAATAAGCATTCTGTAAATTGCTGCTAACATATGTATCTCTATTTAAGTGTACCAACAGACTAACAGGGTCTTTAATGCATATAGATTACTTTAAAGTGTGTCCACGAACAGCATATGTGTGGACTACTACTGTAATCTGCAGGTGGACATGACCACATGCAGTTTATATGAGTGGACCACGTGTAGTGAGTTCGTGGAAGTTCATTTTTTAAGCATAAATATGCATTCTGTGAGTTGATGCTAACATATGTATGTCTATGAGAGTGTACTAACAGACTAACAGGGTCTTTAATTCATATAGATTACTATAAAGTGTGTCCACAGACTGCATATGTGTGGACTACTACTGTAATCTGCAGGTGGACATTTGCCCCGTTTTTCACTAAGTCATAAAGGAAGTGTCCACCTGCAGTTTATATGAATGGACCACGTGTAGTTAGTTGGTGGACAACCAATTTAGGGCATAATTCAGCCTTCTGTGAATTGATGCTAACATATGTATGTCTAATAAAGTGTACTAAGGGAATAAGGTGGTTCTTTAATCGTATATATGAATACATTTGGCAAAAAAGTAAACAAGAAACGCCTGGGTAAACTAATAATCAAGAAAAACTACAAAGGACTTCAAATATGGCAACCAGGAAGTGTCCACCTGCAGTTTATATGAAGGGACCACGTGTAGTTAGTTCGTGGAAATTCATTTTTTAAGCATAAATATGCATTCTGTGCGTTGCTGCTAACATATGTATGACTATTTAAGTGAACCAACAGACTAACAGGGTCCACAATGCATATAGATTATTATAAAGTGTGTCCACGAACTGCATAAGTGTTGACTATTGTCATAAACTGCAGGTGGACATTTGCCCCGTTTTTCACTAAGTCATACAGGAAGTGTCCACAGCCAGTTTATATAATGGACCACGTGTAGTGAGTTCGTGGAAGTTCATTTTTAAGCATAAATAAGCTTTCTGTGAGTTGCTGCTAACATATGTATCTATATTTAAGTGTACCAACAGACTAACAGGGTCCTTAATGCATATAGATTACTTTAAAGTGTGTCCACGAACAGCATATGTGTGGACTACTACTGTAATCTGCAGGTGGACATGACCACATGCAGTTTATATGAGTGGACCACGTGTAGTGAGTTCGTGGAAGTTCATTTTTTAAGCATAAATAAGCTTTCTGTGAGTTGCTGCTAACATATGTATGTCTATTTAGATGTACTAACAGACTAACAGGGTCCATAATGCATATGGATTATTCTAAAGTGTGTCCACGAATTTAATACGTGTGGCCCATTAAAATAAATTGTAGGTGGACAAGCCAAATTTAGTTTGCAAGTGGACAAATAGTGCTTCCGTGGTACGGGGGGGGGGGGCGGATGTCGACCCGGGTGGTCCCCTGACCATTTTGGCAAAACTAGTTGGTTAGTGGTCAAATAGTGCTTCCGTGATATGGGGGGGGGGGTGGGGGTCGACCCTGGTGGTCACCTGACCACTTTGGCAAAAGTAGTTGGTTAGTGGACAAATAGTGCTTCCGTGGTACGGGGGGGGGGGTGGGGGTCGACCCTGGTGGTCACCTGACCACTTTGGCAATAGTAGTTGGTTAGTGGACAAATAGTGCTTTGGTTTTACAGGGGGCGTGTCAGGGGGCGTCGCCCGCCAAAAGAGGGACCAATCACTGAGATGAATTGGGGTCCCAGGACCACCTGCAAAAGATAGTTGGGAAGTGGAGATAAATATCATGTTCGTGGACACTCGGGGGAAGCACAGACCACCCAACCCTTGACTATGCCAATGTAATGTCCCCATTCACTTTAATTGGGCCGTGGACAGGCTTGGCGCCACACTGTGGTCGACTGCCGAAGCGCAGCTGGGGAGCTCTTTGCTTGGCGCGCCTCCCGTCCGGACCCCCTTTAGCGAGGGGGCGTGGTTTCACCCCAGGTCCGCTCGGGGGTCTCCCCTTCGGTTGACCCCGGCGTGGGACCCCCGAAAAATCTGGGGTCTTCCCCGCGCAGCGTACACGAAACCATTTCCACGAGCCTGTTAGTCCAATGACGATGTGGACTGCTCGCAAAAGTTTTGGACTTCTGGGAGTTATTAAAAATAATCATATTATCATATTAATTTACCTTATAAAATCAGCTTGCTGTGATGTGTGTTGCCGTCTGACAATGAGACTCGTGAAGGATCCAGAAGATTCGATGAAGTGGAAAAATGAACAAACCGGTTGGGTCAAAATAACCCAACCCAGCTGTTCAGTGGTGAAAGAACCCCTACAGTCCATTTGACCCAGCATGAGCAACCCAACTGTGTGTTTACAGTACCTCAAACAACCCAAAATTATGACCCAGCACAATTAACCATAAAATGTGTTTACAGAAATAACCCAGCATTTTTTAGAGTGTGCATTCAAACCTGCGCAAAACAGTATAATACACAAAAAGACAGACAAATCAAAGCGAACAAAACGAAACATATATTGACCGTCTTTGATATATGGTTATCTTGTTTATTTTGTTTTACATCTTCTAGATAAGGAAAGCAAGCAAATAGGTCTATTTTACTCTGGTGAAAAAGTCTGTTCTACAAGCCGACCGCGTGGAAAACGCGCTGCTCTTCTCTAACTCCCGGTAACAAAACCCAGATCTGACAAGAATTGTTTCTAATGTTGGTTAAGTAAACGGGCCTGATAATTTGGTTAAGATCCTAAAAAATACCCCACAACAAAGACGGAGCCGTATACGCTTTCCCTGTGATGGTCGTCTGAGGAAGATATTCTGATCAGCACCGCAAAAATATCGTTTTCTTTGTCGTTCACGGTCAGTTTTTGTGTTGTTAAGCTTTGAATTGGATTTGCATCATTAAATAAGGTAGACCTATTTGTTTTGACTAACTTAAGAATCACAGCACGTTTTAAAACATCAAAAAAACATCCGTGTGACTTTATTTATCGGCTGCAACTTGAAGGCCACGAGACTATTTCAACATCTAAAAATCCTTGCTATTATGATTGGAAAAAGGTGCTAGTCTTATGTTAAGGCCAAATTGATTAACATTTGTTGCAGTGAAATGTACATTTTCATGTTTTTAATTGTTGAAATTAGCATTACTTAATATATTTTAACGAAGTGATATGAATTTATTAAGAACAACCGCTCCAAACAAGTTATGGTAATAAATGAATTATTGTTAATCATTTAATATGACGTTGGCATTTTTATAACTAAGTATGTTAACGAATTCTGGCTCAACAGTTTTTTAAAATGTTAATATGTTGTGTGTCCGGGCTTCCGCGGTGTTAACTTAAAATATTTAAACTAGCTTGCGATCTGAGTGAACAAAGATATAGGAACACATACAAATTGTTTTTTATATTTTCTGTAAAAAATCATTACAGATGAAGTGAAGAAACGTTAAAAAGACGTGACAACTCTAAGGTCTTTTTTAGGGATAACTAAACCTTGTGTTGACGCAGTTTTATTCTTATGAAAAATATGAATATTCGAATAGTTATTGCGGATCGAATATTCGAGTTTTCGATATTCGTGCACATCCCTAGGACAAAGATGCAAAAAGAGATTATAATGAGTTAAATTATGCATTAAAGGGATACTCCACCCAAAAATGGATATTCTGTCATCATTTACTCACCCTCAAGTTGTTACAAACCTGTTTACATTTATTTGTTCTGCTGAACACAAAGAAAGATTTTTGGAAAAATGTTAGCAACTGACATTTCTAAAAGGGACCTTTTCAATACTTTATTAAACCAAGTGAGTTTATGAGCCTCAGTTTAAGACCAAATAACATATACATGAAAGAAAGATTAAAGAATCTGTCTATTAAAGAAAGATCCTTAGCTCATGTTATGTGTTCTTTGTGTTATTAAAGCATACGATTTTAACTCCTTTAAAGGAAGAGCATTTCCTAATAAATAAATAAACTAATGTTTAAACTGTTTAACTCTGTTTGTTTAAACCAAGAGTTTTTAAATTGAATAAATAAATAATGTGTGTTATTCTTCTTTAAAATGTCATTTTTTTACAGGGGTCTGTCTTTATTATTAATATAAAAAAATAATCTCATCTCTTCAGGATACAGCAAAACGTATGTAATCATGGACATGACAGCACATTCAATTTAACACCACATTGAACATTGGACATTACACAATAAACCTTAAATAAATGAAATAAACTTTATGGGTCATTTCTCAGTTGTGAATCTGAGCTATTAAGATTTTAAGCAAAACAAAAGAATCACGCAAACATATCTGCAGCTGTTATGGGTCATTTCTCAGTTGTGAATCTGGGCTATTAAGATTTTAAGCAAAACACAAGAATCACACAAACATATCCGCAGCTGTTATGGGTCATTTCTCAGTTGTGAATCTGAGCTATTAAGATTTTAAGCAAAACACAAGAATCACACAAACATATCCGCAGCTGTTATGGGTCATTTCTCAGTTGTGAATCTGAGCTATTAAGATTTTAAGCAAAACACAAGACTCACACAAACTATCCGCAGCTGTTATGGGTCATTTCTCAGTTGTGAATCTGAGCTATTAAGATTTTAAGCAAAACACAAGAATCACACAAACATATCCGCAGCTGTTATGGGTCATTTCTCAGTTGTGAATCTGAGCTATTAAGATTTTAAGCAAAACACAAGAATCACGCAAACATATCTGCAGCTGTTATGGGTCATTTCTCAGTTGTGAATCTGAGCTATTAAGATTTTAAGCAAAACACAAGAATCACACAAACATATCCGCAGCTGTTATGGGTCATTTCTCAGTTGTGAATCTGAGCTATTAAGATTTTAAGCAAAACAAAAGAACCATGCAAACATATGTGCAGCTGTTATGGGTCATTTCTCAGTTGTGAATCTGAGCTATTAAGATTTTAAGCAAAACACAAGAATCACACAAACATATCCGCAGCTGTTATGGGTCATCTCTCAGTTGTGAATCTGAGCTATTAAGATTTTAAGCAAAACACAAGAATCACACAAACATATCTGCAGCTGTTATGGGTCATTTCTCAGTTGTGAATCTGAGCTATTAAGATTTTAAGCAAAACACAAGAATCACACAAACATATCTGCAGCTGTTATGGGTCATTTCTCAGTTGTGAATCTGAGCTATTAAGATTTTAAGCAAAACACAAGAATCACACAAACATATCTGCAGCTGTTATGGGTCATTTCTCAGTTGTGAATCTGAGCTATTAAGATTTTAATGAAAACACTAGAATCACACAAACATATCTGCAGCTGTTATGGGTCATTTCTCAGTTGTGAATCTGAGCTTTTAAGATTTTAAGCAAAACACAATAATCACACAAACATATCTGCAGCTGTTATGGGTCATTTCTCAGTTGTGAATCTGAGCTACTAAGATTTTAAGCAAAACACAAGACTCACGCAAACATATCTGCAGCTGTTATGGGTCATTTCTCAGTTGTGAATCTGAGCTATTAAGATTTTAAGCAAAACACAAGACTCATGCAAACATATGTGCAGCTGTTATGGGTCATTTCTCAGTTGTGAATCTGAGCTATTAAGATTTTAAGCAAAACACAACAATCATGCAAACATATCTGCAGCTGTTATGTGTCATTTCTCAGTTGTGAATCTGAGCTATTAAGATTTTAAGCAAAACACAAGAATCACACAAACATATCTGCAGCTGTTATGGGTCATTTCTCAGTTGTGAATCTGAGCTATTAAGATTTTAAGCAAAACACAATAATCACACAAACATATCTGCAGCTTTTATGGGTCATTTCTCAGTTGTGAATCTGAGCTATTAAGATTTTAAGCAAAACACAAGAATCACACAAACATATCCGCAGCTGTTATGGGTCATTTCTCAGTTGTGAATCTGAGCTATTAAGATTTTAAGCAAAACAAAAGAACCATGCAAACATATGTGCAGCTGTTATGGGTCATTTCTCAGTTGTGAATCTGAGCTATTAAGATTTTAAGCAAAACACAAGAATCACGCAAACATATCTGCAGCTGTTATGGGTCATTTCTCAGTTGTGAATCTGAGCTATTAAGATTTTAATGAAAACACTAGAATCACACAAACATATCCGCAGCTGGTATGGGTCATTTCTCAGTTGTGAATCTGAGCTATTAAGATTTTAAGCAAAACACAAGAATCACACAAACATATCTGCAGCTGTTATGTGTCATTTCTCAGTTGTGAATCTGAGCTATTAAGATTTTAAGCAAAACACAAGAATCACACAAACATATCTGCAGCTGTTATGTGTCATTTCTCAGTTGTGAATCTGAGCTATTAAGATTTTAAACAAAACACAAGACTCATGCAAACATATCTGCAGCTGTTATGGGTCATTTCTCAGTTGTGAATCTGAGCTATTAAGATTTTAAGCAAAACACAAGAATCACACAAACATATCTGCAGCTGTTATGGGTCATTTCTCAGTTGTGAATCTGAGCTATTAAGATTTTAAGCAAAACACAAGAATCACACAAACATATCTGCAGCTGTTATGGGTCATTTCTCAGTTGTGAATCTGAGCTATTAAGATTTTAAACAAAACACAAGAATCACACAAACATATCTGCAGCTGTTATGGGTCATTTCTCAGTTGTGAATCTGAGCTATTAAGATTTTAAGCAAAACAAAAGACGGCCCTTACGAATATTAACCATAGTTTTTTTGTGGTACAATTGTAGTAACCATAGTTGTTTAAATTTCATCTGTAGTAAAACCATTGTAAATTGTCGTAACGGGTGTGTAAACATATTACAAACATCACAAACAAATACAATAACAGAGGAAAAAACTGTCTATTAAAGAAAGAATCATAGTTCATGTTTTGTGTTCTTTGTGTTTTTCTATTTTAGTAATTCAATAAAACAAAAGATTCTTACTGTATTAACATATACTCTCACATTTTTTATTTTATTTTGCATTTTGAAGATATTTGGCCAAGATGAATTTAACAAAACAGCAACTGAATATTGTTATTTATGTTCTTGAGTCCAGTTTCCAATGCACATTTGCGACAAAGACCATTGAAGTATCAAATCATTCAAACCTTTTCGGCCTCTTCGATTTCTCCCTGTTCCTGACAACATCACAAACAAAACAAAAGCTTTCATTATTGTTAATATTGTTAGCGTTCCCCTAACGTTAGCTTTTGGACTCAGCATGGGGGAACCTCACCTGGCCCGGACATGGAAAGGATGCGGATAACACGCTGAGATTCGTTTACATGTATATACAGTACTTGGGTGAAAATCCAGCTTACCTCTGTGAATGTTAAGGGACATGATGTGCAGATGCTGAGAGAATACTGTGAAAATCAAATAACACTGTAAGACTTTGATTTTATTATCTGACAACTTTGATTAATTAAACATTCTTACCATCAACATGTAGATACCACAAGAGTCCCCACTGGACCATTGGGGAAAAAATTGGAAAAGCAAAAGTACATCCATATTTTAGTTTTAAAAACAACTCCTATTTTTAGGTAAGGGATGATGTAGAGACAGCATGTTGTTATCATAGAATAAACCCAGACAGTGTGATCAGGACCAGACGCGAAGGTTCTTGTATCGCACTGAAAGGTTTTATATCGCAACAATTGCTGGCTGCCTGTACATTATTCCACTTATTACATGGCTAGTTACATCCTAAGTTAGTTAATGAACATGAAATATTGATTTGATATATTTTTTTAGGTCATAATGAATGACTAACGTCTGGACCCTTCCTGTTGATGTTGGTTGACTGTGGTTTCAGGTAAGTGCTGTTAGCACGTAGTCAGTTTGCAAACCTTTGTAGATTTGGAGTGGCACTAATGATTTGTGTATTAACCCCAGCCTGTCTGTTAACCTACGAGTTCTCCTTCGGTTACTTTACTACATGTACCTAAGGACTGCCCTCCCTTCATGGACGTGAAAGCTGTTAGGTTGAAAACAGAATGTCTAGCGCCGGTTGATCTTAACGATTGGCTGCGGGGTTAAGTACCTTATAATTTGTTTATACTCTAGTTTAGCAGTGAGTTGTTTGGACATTGTTTTTTTCGGACTCGTGACCCGATTAAAAAACTTGCATACCCTTGTTTGTTAAGACTAGCATATGATCTTCAGTGGGAAATTCTAGCGGGTAAATTTCTCCGCTCCCTTAGCACGTTTGGTTTCATTGTTTCATCCTTAATGGTGCAGCTCAGTCGCTGTTTCTGCTGTATACTACAAGAACATTGTCATATGACGTGTACGTACAGGAACTTCCCACACTTACGTGGAGGAATTGCTGCTGTCGTTTTCCCGATTCTGGGACATATTGTGTCCGTTGTGGTTTTACCTCGGGGGGGAAGATTATCCACATCTGTTGGAGATGGTTTAGAGATCAACCTGTCGTTCACCTCGAGTCCTGTTCTCCTCGCGATCTGCTTGGAGCTACCCCTTTCTTTACTTTTGCTTTTTCTGTTATATATTTTGTTCATTGGTGATTGTTGTAGTACCTGAGACTGATCAGACACGCAATAACAAATTAAATTTCTTAAATATTGCAGCAACACCCCTCACCCACCGGCGAGCTAGTCGCTTGGGGTCTACCCCCAATCTGCAATTTACACCAAGGGCAGGACAAGATCTCTGGTGACCATAGCAACTCACACCAATCCATCAAGATATATTTTACGACCGAATGGAATGTAGGGGGCTGAACTCCCTCTACTCACTTTGGGGACAGACATACAATCCTAAATGCATTCATATATTCATTTATAATATTTCCATGTATTAATGTTCTTGTTGTTACGTCTGTTTTAAACATTAATCCAAAGTATCCATGAATGTGTGTTTAACTACTGGAATTATTAAATTTGTAGTAACTCATTTAACAAAGATGATATTTAGATCATGTTTGGTGTCTATGAGCTACATTTGTTATGTCCTTAATGTTGATGTTTGTTGTGTTTTGGTAACTCTTTTCATATTAGTTTTATCAAACTCTTAGAAGTCTTCTTAGTGAACATCCAATCGGCTATCACATGCAAAACACCATCTGAGAGACAAAGACAATTAACTTTCCCTCTAAAGTTGCCATCTCCTGATTGGATCAGTGACGTCTGTAGGATGTGACATCCTTACAGTTTAAAAGAGACCACGAGAAGAGTCTCCTTTGTTTTTCAGGTTTGCAGTTTGTGGGGGTTTGTTCTGCATCTCCAAAGGATGGACTAGAAGAAGACTTCACCTTTGACCCATAAGTTTGTGCCAGGCTGCGGCCTAGTCTTTCCAGATACAGATCCTCTCCATAAAACTGGTTCTCTCTGATCACTTTCAGCCAAGATCACCTGGAGCCTTAAGAAACTGCATCAGGACACTTTCTTTCTTGTGATGGGCAAGACGTGCAAGTATCAAACTTAGTCTTATTAATGGATGCATAGGGCATCATTAATCCTTTTAACAAAGGTGCTTTACAAGAAGAAACTGATGTTTAGTTCAGGATATTGATCTTCTGAATATCATATACTGCCATAAATCCATGCTCTGTTCTTCTCTCTGCTTCAACTTCAACATTCTTCCAATGCTAAACTGTATGTATGTGTATGTTAGATTAGTATGTGTCTAGTGTAGGTAATAAAGTCCTGTTTTATTTCACACGTGATGTTGTTTGTAGTTCATGCTCATAATCCGGAGTCCCTAAAAATGCCCATTCTTGCTACCTGCTCGTAATGCTAATTGATTTCCCCAAATCATGAATTTGATCCAGATAATTATAATTGATCATTATTAATTAAATTCATCCCAATTTGGGTTGATATTTTTTTCCCTTACAAAGGGTGGTGGAGAGCTCATGATAATTCTTACATATTTGATGAAGAACAGTGTTTAAATAATACTGTTCCTCATTGAATTCACTACATTGTAATGCTTTTTGCACTCTTTATTGGTTTATGATTTAATAGTTACCTCATTTAACTGATCTTCATTTATTGTTTGTAGTGTTATTAATTTAGTTTCTAATCTTCCTTCAAGGTGCTGAGGACCCACGGGTGAAAGTTCTCTTAGTGGTGGTTTTGCTGCTTCACCGTTTGCCGTGTGATACTCTTGAAGTGTAGGAGTGCGTAATTTGAGTTCATGGTCTGTGTAGAAGTGTGCTTTTGGATATTTAGTTATAGTGATCACCCTCGTGATAATTAATTTTTATTTTTTATTAAGTGAAATGAAACTGACCTATGCATTTAACCCATCCAGTGAGTAGTGAACACACAAACAGCAAGTGGTGAACACACGTACACCCAGAGCAGTTGGCAGCTATCACTGCAGCGCCCAAGGAGGAAGTAGGGGTAAGGTGCCTTGCTCAAGGGCACCTCAGTCGTTACCCGCCGGTCCTGAGGATCGAATCAGCAACCTTCTGGTCACAAGTCCGACACTCTAACCATTAGGCCACGACTGCCACATTAGTTGCTTTAATATTGGCAGCCAAATGTGATCTCTGTGGTTTATTAACAATACAACATAAACTAAAGTTTTTTTTTGAAGGGGAGTTTCAATTACGTTTAGTATTTGAAAAGTATTGAGATGGCATACGTAAGCAGGTGCATGTCTTTATATGCCGTCACTTTATGCTCTTCTGGATCGGCTTCTATACAGACCGTCAATCAAACATCACAATGTGATTATCGTCCGATTATGTTCAGTGAAATTCTAGCTTTATGTTTATCACAAACACATTTATAGACTCTACAAACATTTTTAAATGGTATGTTGTCTCAAGGACAACATAATATGCACTGCTCTACATTTTCAAACATTTTATGTACAAAATTTCCAACATGTTGAGCATAGAACAGAAATTTAGTAAGAAATCCAATATCAGTCAGTCTTCATGGTCGTCCTGTCCAGTGTCCAGTACGGTGCAGCCGCCGCCCAGTCGGGCATCCAGCCCGGTGAAGCCGCCGCCCAGTCCAGTTTCCAGCCCGGCAGTCCAGCCAGCATCTCCAGTCGGGTCAAGGCAACCTGTGGTCCCAGTTCGGGCGGTATCTAGCCCCAAATATTTTTTGGGGGGGCGCCGTGGGGACGGGACGGCCCCGAGCGGCCAGCTCGGCTGTAGGGTCCCCTGAGGAGCCGGCACCCAGCGCAGCAGCGGCTCCAAGCCAGCTACTGGTGTCCAGTCCAGGGTGTTGTCCGGTGTGCCAGTCGGCCTTCCGGCCGGTGACTCGGTCGGCAGAATAACTGGGTCCTAACCGGGTCCTGCCGACTGCCAAGACTATGCCCATCCGGACTTCGCCCATCAAGCCCCCCGGGGCTCCGCGCTCTCGCGGGCGTCCCCACTGGACTCCCCTACCCCTTTTGGACTTCCCCCCATGAACTTTGTTGGTCCCCCATCCCAACCCTAGTGGACAACCCCCCATGAACTTTGTTGTTCAATGTTTGTTATTTTTATTTTCCCACCTGAACCCATTCTTTATTCTTGCCTGTATGCCCCTTGTCATGTTTGCCTTGTCGGTCTGGTTCTTGTCTTTGTCCCAGTCTGCCCTGTCTTGTCGGTCTACCCCTTGATGAACACCTGGAGGTGTTCATAGGTTGGTTTCACGTGACGTCACGATGCTGCATCGTGAGAGCGCGAAATTCAGATGGAGGGCAGGAAGTAAAATAGTTGAGGATCTGCCAGTGCCGTCTGAAAAAATGCCAATGTTCTGTGTAGTTTACGGCTGCTCCAATCGTTCAAACAGAGAAAAGGATTTTACAGAGTACCAAAGATTGTCACTCATAAATGTGAGAAATGTAAAAAGTTCACAGAACAACGCCGTAAAAAGTGGATTTTTAACGAACTTCTGCGGTCGGGAGGAGCAGAGTCTGTTAATGCCCGTGTGTGCAGCGACCACTTCGTCGGAGGTTATGTTATATAGCCAAATTGTTTTTTGTGTCTGTGTTTATATAGCATTCGGTTTTCGTTAAATGCTCTTTACTTAGTAATTATTATAAAGTTAACGGTAGTCTAATATGCAGTTCATTTGGGCTTTTTTGACTGCCCTAGCGCTTTGGGTGACGTTGAGTCGGTAGATTGGGCTCCGACGGTCAACCTAAGGTCCCCAAAAACTAAACCCAAATCAGAGGCATCTCTCAAACGAGAGCAGAGGATGACGCTCAAGGAAGACCAACAAAGATGGTCGAAATGTGCAGAGGCTATGTTGGATCTCCAACAGACAGATGAGAGCCAGGATCTGACACAGACAGCCGAAAGTTCCGAACCGAAGCAGCGTGACTAGTGACCAGTGGATAAAAGTATTACACTTGTGTAAAACTAGTGACGAGGGCTAGTGACTAGTCCAATTGTACTGGCTATATGTATTATATGTAATGAAATGGAATCTAATCTGTTATTGCACACCATGTTCTTATTATAACAATTGTTGAAAAATCTAATATTGTAAATAAACCACCATTTATAATTCTGTCTTCTCAATGGCATTTAATGTTTGCATTTATATTAAACAACAGCCAGAACTTACAAAGACCACACTTATAACAATAGTCAAAATGATAGATAGTTGGTGATGTCAACAGCATCCACTGTTGGCAAATCTTCAAGTTCGACATAAAAGCTCAATCATCTTCACGAGTAACGGGTCACGACCAACATATCTGTTTACTAACTCCTTGTATATTTTGCTTGAACCTGGTCCTAATTTCATACAATACGGACTCTCCGCAACGGTTTCCTCCATAGACGTATTCTCCATATTTACTTCCTGCCCTCCATCTGAAATTGCCCCGCCTTCGAGCGTCATCATAATCACGTGACTGAAACCCAGCTATTTAATGGGGGGCTTATGTCATGGTTCTGCCATCTTGTCTTGTTTATTCTTGGTCTTGGGGCGGAGCCATGACATGGCCTTAGGTTCTTTGTGGAGGGAGGGGTTGGACCTCAGTGATCCTCTCACTCTGTCTCCGTGTCTCGTCGATGTTTCCCGCCCTTTTCGTCTTGTTAGCCTTCCCATTAGTGTTTAATCCCCAGCACATGTTCCCTGTTAATTATCCTGTGTTTGTTCCCCATAAATACTCCTCTTGTTTCATTATCCTGTCCTCGTTCATTGTACCCGTACATGGATAGTCCTTGTATACTGCCTTGTATTAGAGTTTCCCCATGTCAAGTAAGTCTAGTTTACTGTGAGTTTACTGTTGGTCTTGTCAAGTTTATATTTTGAGTCTGTTAGTTTAGTATAGTCTGTCTCCGTTCCCGTTTTTTACTTTTTCCCCTGTTTTACCCCATCATGGGTTTTTGTTTTGCCTGTTTGTCTTTATTTAGGAAATAATAAATACCCTTGTTTACGCCCCCCGTCTAACATGGCAAGAACCCAATTGAAGGCAATGACAATGTAGGCTTGGTTGTGTGGGACACAGAGCTCTGTTTTCACAACTATTTAGACAAAATCGGGTTCCAGCTGTGTTCCAAAATGCTACATGTGGCCTAATTCATTAAAATTACATTTTGTATTCACCTTAATAAATTGTATTATGCACAACATTGCAAAACATTCTAAAACATGAATGCAAAGTACATCCAAAAAGGGTATTTTGTTTGCTGTCTGATCCAGAGAAAGAATTTTACAAGAATTTGTTACTTGGTCAGTAATATACCAGTTTGCTGTTTTGATTTGTTTTCCTAACATTTATATTTATTCATCCGTTTAAATGTACTGTTTAGTGACACGCACCATGTCAGAATCTGTCTCCACATTAATGCTTTGTGCACATGGTGAAATGTATCTAGGATGAAATTTAATTCTGTTATTTAATCATTCTGTTATAGAATTTTAATAATGGACACAAAACCAATGCAGGTGAATGGATGCCAGCTCCCAACATTCTTCAAAATATCTTATTTTGTGTTCTGCGGAAGAAAGAAAGTCATACAGGTTTGAAATAACAAGATGGAGAGTACATTTTTATTTTCTGGTGAACCATAAAATATATAATTATTTATTGGACTTTTTTATTATTGGACTTATTTTTTGAAAGCAGTGTTGCCAACTTGGCGATTTTGTCGCTATATTTAGCAACTTTTCAGACCCCTTTAGCTACTTATTTTTCAAAAAGCGACTAGCGACAAATATAGCTACTTTCTGAATATGCCTTGGCGACTAAGAGAAACATTCTGCTTCAGTTCTACTGCCACAGCAGAGCAAGTTTTTGCCTCACCAGCGCAGCACCGCCTCTCTGTCTACTCTGTACAGTGTGAGCGCCATCCAGAGAGAAGCTGCTGAAGACCGTACTGATGCGTGAATGAGTTTCGCAGTTTGTATGTACAAACAGTGTTTCCAAGAACTAATCACTTATTGACCTTGTTTGAGCATTTATGATTACGAAACGTGATGAAACACCATGACTATGGACGTGTTTACATAAACACAGACGGATTTTAGCTTTTCAATGAAAATTACTGCTGGTGTGTAGTGTTAAGGGGTCAAGTTCACTCACTATTACGTAGTTTTTGTTGTCTGCCAACAGAAAAACAAAAATAATTTATTATAAAAAATAGAACATAAGAAACTATTTATTGTTTTAATATAATACTATATACGACAGTTCAGAGAGAAGAGATCTGATGAGCTTAGCTTGTCAGATAATATGTGATGACGTCGCTGATATGCAAATTAGCGTGTGACGTCATCTGGCAACATTTAGCGACTTTTCGGGCAGACTTTAGCTATTTTTCATTGAAAAGAGTTTGCAACACTGGATTAAAGGAAGAAATTGAAAGGTTACCTGCATGTACCATTACACGGACACTACACAGCATCCAATAGCTGGAGGGGGTGTGCCCTCTTTTACTGCCTTGGTTACATTGACCAGCAATTTGGTGGTCACCAGCATCATTTTCTGTCTGTGTTCTTGAACCACTCTATTGGAATAATGTCCATTTTCTTGCAGCCATCAGGGTCAACTTCATCCACAAACTCACAACACTGAACAACGAAGCCCTGCCAAGTTCAATACATTATGTGCTGTATAGCTGAGGCAAAGCCACAAACTTTTTCTGAAGAGACAACAAAAGCAGTGGTTTAGTGAAGTCAGTTACAGTAGCGCTGGAAAGCTGTAAAGAAAGTTTTGATAGTAAACATATTCCCAGAGCTGTTGAATCGATAGAGTTGTTGAAGAAACATGTCCCTTTCTTAAAAAGTTCATACACCACATGTGTTCCTCCAGTGGAATGCAAAATGTTCTGCACGATCACAATTCTTCCTTCAAGTTCAAAACAATTGGCACCAGTGGAGTTTGTTATAACTTATACATCTTGTATTGAACATACTGATGCATTGGAAAGTCTGTCAACATCGGTCCAGATTCATGAGACTGTCAGTTTAACATTTTTTGGCAATTATTTCGTCATGCGAGAAAAAAAAACTGCCTTTCATACACACGCCTGATAATTTGTTGCACAGGATTTTGTGGTCTTCTTACCAATTTTTTAAACTGCCCCAAATAAATCTCAAACGGAAAACTTGAAATTGAATCCAGAGAGCCATACTTTATAGCATCATCTGCTAGGTGTATAAGGCTATGTGCATTGTTAACCAGAGAGTTTGTTCCATATATCTTTGCAAAGCTGGTAACAAAACATCTTAATAATTTACGGGCATACCCATAGTTTTCTCTAGAGCTTGGGGACTTGTAATTTTCTCATAGCAGATGACAAAACCGGAAAGTTTTTGTACTGTTGACGGGGCAGTCTTTAAAAAAGCACCACAGGCCCTGTATATAATAAAAACTGCCTAAATTCTGTAACCTTCCATTGTCTGTGCTCAGTCAAAGAATGTGGCTTTCTGGAGAAGCTCCGACGATTCCAGTTAGTTCCGTTATTTACAAATTGATCACTTTCCTCTATTCCATGTAATATTATAGCAGACTCTTTATTAAGACAGTTTACATCATTTATAACGAAAGATGATGCACTCACCTTATTTTGTGGGTCACTGCACTAGAGGGCTACTGATTAGGCAAGTGATAGAAAATAAGACCAAGTGGTCGCAAAATGGTGCGATAGTGAAATACCCAATGAGGAAGGGTAAGATGAGAATGTGGTTGTCAGGATAAGGGAAGATTAGGCAAAATAGAAGTAAACGTAACCCTTAGAGGATATTAAAAGTAAAAATAACCCTCACCAAAATTAACATAGGTTTCTCTGTTGTAAATCTGTAGTAACCATGTTTTTTGTGTTTTGATTATTGGCAAAACCATGGTTTATAATAGATAAAAAATTCAGACTATATACATTTTACATATGGCTAGTTGTAAGAGGCATATATGGAACACATATTTTAAATTAAAAATGTAACTAGATTTAAACTAGATACATTTTTTATTAATTTCATTTTGTTGTTTCTATTTGCATTTATTTGCAGAGGATGAAAAGGGAGAATATATTCTCTGCCATATCATAGGTCAGAAAAGTACAAAGAAAACTAATTCATGTTGCCGAACACACCTGCCGATCACACCTGCCGAACAGGAGTGAACCCCCCAAGTACCATCATTCCATGAGGTATGTGGGCCGGAGCAAGATGTTGGATCTGGGCCAAAATTAAATTAAGGTTGCCCAGATTTGGGCCAGATCTGCTTTATTTGTTTTGTGCTTGGCTGACATGTGGAATTGCTAAGGTAACCCAAGCCTGACAAAGACTTTTAAATAATAGTTTGGTTTGCTCTGGGCCGTAGGCCTTACCTACGTGATTTTATAATTTTATAAAATATTACTTTTTAATGTTTTAAAGCACATCTGAGCACATTATAAAGTGCTTCTTTTGTGAATCAATATTAATTGAATCTACTCACATTAGACTTCATGTCTCTCAGCAACTCCAGAATTCTTCACGTGTTAGATACAAGGCCCCTTCTCTCACAATAATTTCTGCCGCAGGCCATCCTATGTCCAGCACATAACTGAGCTGCAAATATCAGCTAATATTAATATAATAGTGTGTGACATGTAAAAACAATAACTATCTATACTAATTAACTTTAACTTAATGGTTTGTCCTGGGTAGGATTCCATTTGTTTGCAATGGGCTTAAATGTCACCAAGTAGTCAATGGCCGTTGTTGGTGGCACGCTGAGGGCCGTTGTCGTAGGTGTGCTTTCTGCAGAAACAAAAGTATAAAATCACAATTCATTCAATTAATAATCATTTGTGTAAGTGCAAGTTTAAGAAAGTTTGCTCTAACAAGCTTTTTTTTTTTCACCAGTTGGTGCATCAATGTCCAGGGAGCAAGCACAGTCTTGGGGGATACACCGGCCTCTGAGGGGCGATGGGGGTATGTAGTGAAGTAGGTTGGACGAGACCGTGAGTCGAGGCCGTACACGCACCGGTCTGGTATCACGGAGGAGATCAAGAGCATAAGAGGAAGAGCGACTGGACCGTCGATGAGAAAGGACCAGGCCTGGGTTTTAGTTTTGGTTTGTGTTATTGCCGGCACCAACCGTGAGGGGCTGCGTGCTGTATTTTTACTTTGTTGTTATTTAAGTAAATGTTAGCCGGTTCCTTTCTCCTTTGAATTGTATTACAGCTGTATTTCTAATAGATTTGCACATCAAATTTGAAAGTTACCTAACACTATGTGGCTGTGGATATTCATAGTTATCTTTGTATCGAAAGCCTTCTTTATGTTGCCTAATTGTAGTGGTGAATGATATTCCTCATGATGAACAGTTGATGGTGAAATTAGAAATAAGTATACATAAGTTTGCTCGCATATGTGCCTTAACAAACAGAAAAAATCCTATTGAGGTTTTCAAAACTTTTTACATACTCAACAATCGAATTCCAGTCATTGACTCAATCCAGTTTAAGGCTGGTCCACCATAATGGCTCAGAACGAACATAAAACAAGTTTAACATGAGTCAAACTAACAAATATAAACAACAATTAATGTTTTTTAACCAGAAACACCAGCCTATCTACATGATCTTGTTTCAGATATGAACGCGGGCAGGATACACTATTTCCACCAGTACTAAAGACCCTCTCTGAAGAACAACTTGTGACTGGAATACACAGATAATTCGCCAGGTTGGATAGCCGTGGGAAGATCCTCTGAAATTCTCTCCACAACTTCAGTGGGTCTTCCTCAGCATCCAGTGTCTCTGTCTGCAGATACGACTGTAGCTCAAGAGCAATGGCATGATCCATGGGATTTTACTTTGCACAACTTTGTTTAAAAAGTGCACATGGTATTTTAAAAGTCCATTATTATGATGTCAAATATGTTATGTTCCTCTGCCCAGAAGGAATGGGCATTTTGGTTTTGGCTCCCCCTGCTGGAGATGTTACGTCTGCTGTTCCCATGGTTCGGCAGCATTCGTGGGTGTTCTAATTGGACGCATCTGATGGTTGTCTCTAATCTGGTTTAAAAGGCACTGGAAGATGAATTTGTGTATGTGCGAACAAATCTCCTTCGGCTCAGCTGTGCTGTTTAGAAGTGTTTTCGTTCAAACAATTGAATAAATACCCTAGACTAAAAATAACGTGTCTCAAGAAGTTCCCTAACAAATGTAACAATCAATATTATATAAAACATGTCAAAATGAAGAAACGTGCAACGTGGGATTAACAATTTGACTGTGAGCATGAGACAATTAAAACATTGTTTTTTCATTTTTAGTCATTTAGATGAATCTTAATGTGTCGTGATCTCAGTTTTGTCGTGGCTTTGTGTCTTGTGTGGGTGTATGTTTTGTCGAACACGTGGAGCACTGTTTTACAGCTCTACACCTGTTCGGTGTCTACGTCATTAACCCCGCCTCTGTGTCTACCTGCCAGACTTTGTATGCAAACGCTGTTAAATCCATCCATGTAAATAACGAATAAAACATTCTGCTAACTAATAAATAAAGTTAAAACAACCGAACTACGGGACACGGGAAGAGACAAATTGCTTGTGCTTATTCAAACCACATTTAGATGCAAGTTATTTAATTTCTGACATTGAGACATCTGGCAAAATGTAAACGCTAAATGAAGTTGATACCTCGCAGATATACAATTCAAGGATTCATGGCCTGTGAGCGGCATTAAACAGTCTCTTAGATTTACATTTAAAACGGGCATAATACACCGGGTTTCTGCCAATCTCATATTAATCTCGAGTCCCTAAAGAGTATCTACACTTTGTATCTTTAAAGAGTATTTAGTTTGATCACATTTATAAAAGATAGATACAGCTTATTGAAAACATGTGCGCACCCATTTTCAACAAAACACAGACATCAGTTTCATTCCCCAGGTACGGTTCATGTCCGGCATCTTTTAGTGCTGGGGCGGCTCCATATATCAGTTTCAAACAATCTCCAAATCCAGCGTTATATCCAGAGTTTATATAACATTCATCACCCAAATGGAGTGAACAAACAAACACCTGAACTTCACAAACGTATGCTCTCTCTACTGCAAAGAAGTGAAGTCCACGCATTCTCTTTCTCCTGCACTACTGTGACCATGCCGCGTGCTTTTCCAGGAGAATTGTCCAGGACTAAGAAAAGTTGTTACGAAACAGTTTTATATCTTTAAAAAAAAACTTTCCGAAACCTGCACAATCGATGTTAGAATGTATCGAGCACAGAAATACTTTGTAATACGCCCAACTCGTTTTTAGACAAGTTGACCATCACGTTTAACATTGTGAAGAAGTTAGAATGGATGACACATCGTTGCAGGGTCGCTTTAAGAATTTGACATGAAAATTATGTTTTGTCAGATATAAAGTAATTAAAACGATTTCTAACAGAGGGTTCCCCTATTTACTATGTTCAACCTCAGTTAAATAGACTTTTAAGTTCCTAACAAAAGCAGATGACATTATGGAGCCAATGATACCTGAAATTTTTCCAAACAAACCAGAGTTTGTATATATCAAATCGGATATCCGATAACTATATAACTTTTCAGTTTATTTATCAAAAAATTCTGAAAATGTGACTTTTTAGGACTCTTAATTGACAATACCAATAATCATGGTTATTAAAGGGTTACTCCAACGAAACATTTATATTCTGCCATTTATTAATCACCCTCAAGTAGTTTAACATCTGCATGATCAGGATGCAATGTTGTGTGGCTCTCCAGAAACTAACACTCAAATCAGTATGTTTTGTATAGTCTATGAAAGACTATATACATTTGTATATAGTCGTTAGTTTTGTTTGTTTGCACACAAAAAGTATCCTCGTCGCATTATAATAATTTATACTGAACCATTGGAGTAGCGTGGACAATTTTATGATGTCTTTATGCACTTTCATCACTCTTAAGATTGGTAGCGTTGCGATCTACCGAGGAGTCAGACAGCTTCCAAAACTCATTTGCATTTTGGGTAAAAATGGAGGTCATACAGATGTTAAACTACCTGAGGGTGAATAATTAATGGCAAAAATCTCATTTTTTATCAGATTTACGCTTAAATATCTTGATTAATTACGATACCGTCAATGATAAAGATATTTATTGTTGGAGTATTTTTAAGTAGATTTCGGTAAAGGCACATAACGTTAAATGAGTGTTTTTTATTTATTAAATATGATGTTAACTACGCTCCTTAAAATTTTACAACTGAGGGCAAATGCCCTGCAGAGATTAACTACAGCCCTGTTAAACAATACTAAAAGTTTATTTAGGAATACGATATGATTGTTCTGTAATATGGTTGATGACTATATAAAGTTTTATATGAAAGTGATGAGTTTTTTTTCTTGTTGTAATATCTTTACATTTATGATTTCGTACAGATTACACTCTTTCAGGCTATTTGGAGTGAGTAAATCAATAGTTCATCCCTCAATTGTCTTTTACTCATTTGTAATACGAAAATGGTAACTTGATTGTTTTTTTTTTAAAGAAAAAAAACAAACATATTTCAGTTGATGAGATTGTGGAGAAGGTAACAGACCTAAAAAAAGGAGGGGTCGAATATGATGATATTCACTCAAACAAAGAAGGCTTCTGGGGTCAAGTGTGTCCTGCTTTTGGGATTCCCAATCGCAGAATAAACCGCTGTCGACTACAAGATGCTTTCAATAAGGTGAGCAAGTTTGATTCAATGCTTGATCTTATATTAATAAAATTGGTATTGCTATTTTAGAACTATTTTCCTAACAAATTTCTATTGGTTTTCTGTAAACAGAAAGTGTCCAAATCTGTCAAATCCTCTGCTGAACCTAGGCAACAGTCACCAGAGCAGGTTGGCATGTTGTGTAATACAAACCAATTGAAACATGTGTAACTTTTGCTATATGAAAAATTTGCCCATCTCACATCAAAACAACATAAAAATATCAATCACAATATCATTTTATGTTGCCTTTAAGCACCCTACATTTTATTTTCTTTATTATGAGAGTCTGTTAAAAAAGTTTATTAAAAAAAATATATATATATATATATATTTATTTATACACAGTATGCACTGTATGTGATATAAGATGGGTGGTTTCTTTTCATGTTATTCCATGGTGTGTTGATTCACATCTGTTTTATGTTTGGGTCGATAATATTTCAAAGTAAATATTACTTGTCTTTCTTTCATAGGTTCAAGCAGAATGTGTATCATCTCCACTTCAGACCAGCGAGGCTGAAAGTGTTGAAGTGCAACCTCTAAAAAGCTCTCCTGAACAAGCACGTTTCTAGATTCTAAAAGATTCCTAAATAGTTGTAAAATAATCTATCTACTTCCGTTACAAAGAAATTACTAGATTTTAAGAATCATTAAGAATATTTAGATTCCAGTATCGAAGGGCACATCGAGGAAGTCATTTCAGTCACATAGTTGTGTTAAATACAGCATGAAAGTAAATAAATGTGTACTGAGCATCCACATTGTGATGCACATACAATATAAAAAACACAGATGTTAAAAGTTTATAGTAACAAGTAAAATGGAAATTTATCACGGATTACATTTTCTTCAGGGGAATCTGACAGAAGAATTTGACGAGGATGGATTTG
The DNA here is from genome assembly GCF_015846415.1 of Triplophysa dalaica. Lineage (NCBI taxonomy): Eukaryota > Metazoa > Chordata > Actinopteri > Cypriniformes > Nemacheilidae > Triplophysa > Triplophysa dalaica. The sequence continues at coordinate 47,677 of NW_026622648.1, forward strand.
TCAGAATAAAATTCCCAGAAAAAACAGTCTATTTCTTTATCGATCGTAGTGAGTAGGAAAAAATAAAAAAACAGAGGAAAACGAGGATTCAAAGGATTGCAGTGGACAAACATAATTTCCCAATGATCAAGAAGGGTACATCCCTGCTGTTCTATTGCATTTAAAAGGCACAGACTGAAGGCTTTGGGATCTACACAAGCAAGCCCTGAATTCTGGTGTCTTGGGTATTGCCGGTTTGATGATTGCCCAGTCACTCTGACTGTAACTGTAGATAGTGTGGACCTTAAGGCAACAGTGGAGTTTCAGGGCGGGGAGAGCATTCATAACCGCATGGAATTAAAAAGAAGACCCATCCGAGCACAAGACAGAGCACAAATTGGCAAAGACCTACAAAAGCAATGTCCCCGAACAATGTATCTGGACAAACTTTGGAATGTAGATGTAGATTTACTGGCCTCTGGCTGTAGAGATGAGGCTCCTAGTCCCAATGTGCTGAAAAATATATCCTGGGAAGTGCGGCAAAAAAGTTGTCAGCACAGTAATGAGATTGTCATCCTACAAATAATGCTGGACAAAAAGAAAAACACTCCAGATGAGGTGCTACAGAAGGTAATGTTGCACCCCAAAGGTGTTTTACTCTGGTCCAGAAGGAGTAAAATGATTTATCAAGAGCGATGTCGAGAAGACATTGTTTATCTTGATGCCACAGGCAGCATTCTAAAAAAAGAGAAAGGCTTGCCTCCTATCTACGTGTATGAGCTGGTGGTCAGGAATCCCAAGAAAAACTCCTCCCCTTTTCCCGTTGCAACATATGTCACATGTGATCACACAACAGCATCAGTAACTTACTTCCTTGAGGCATTTCAAACTGATGTTGCAAAGTGTTTCGGGCGGAAAGCCATGCGGTCACCCTTGATGATTATCTGTGATGGGTCAATAGTTCTAATGCAGGCAATATGTTTAACATCTGTCCGTAAAAATCTGTACGATACCATCAACCTTTATTACAGAATAGCCGCAGGAAAAGGAACAAAGGAAGACTTTGAAGTTCCTGTTGTCCACCGTTGCCTCAGTCACATAATGAAAAATGCCAAAGCAATGTGCCGAAAATAGTAAGCATACAATTTTATTCCTGCAATTTTTTGACATACTGTGAGTGAAATCCCTCTTATTCGAGGGGTTGCAATGTTTTACTGCATGTAGATTTAAAATGGCAGAATTATGACATTGTCTTGACATATTGTTAATACCTTGAGTTATGCAAATAACAATTGTGATCATTATAGCTTACTACTTAATAACTTTCTAATAGTAATAATGTGTGCTTTGTTCTAAAAACATTTACATGAAATCTGCAAGTGTTGGATAAAGGTCACAGTGGTTATGATTACACTCCAATAATGTAATTTATTTAAATGCACTTACCATGAATTTACACATCTGAACATAACAACCAAATTCAAAAATTTTCCATTCCTCTTTGCACAGAACCACTACCACCTGGCCATGCACACTTCTGGTCTCCTCACAACTGCAAGTACTGTGGCAGAACTGGACGAAATGGTACAAAGTGCAGCAGTTGTTTTTTCCAGTCCATCCAGTGGGGCCAGAGTTGAGAAACACTTCAAGAACCTGCAGTCGTGGATGCAGAAAACTGGAATAGAAGTGAATGTCACTACAAAGTCCAAAAGTAACACAGAGGACTTAAAGGTAAATGTCCATCCTGGTTGTATCAGAACATTTACACTTACATTTCTAGAGAGATGTGAAGTTCTAGAATACGGTTATATACTTGGGTCTTTATAAGTCTTTTTTAACAAAGATATTTTTGAAAGTGCTTTTAAATTAAAGAACACATTCAGCTTACAATTTCAACAGCACTAGCAGAATAACATGACACCACAAAGACGTGTAAAAACAAGCAATACTAAAAAAATGTTTAAAAAAAAGATAACAAAAAGTAATCTTTGTGTTCTGCTATTACTTGTCAGGCTTCCCTGCACACACCAGAAGCTTTTGTATTATACTTGGCTGGAGTGCAATAAATGTTTTCAATTTTGTTAAAACAACACTTCAATTGCAGTTGTTATGTGATAAAATTACATCGCATAATTAATCTATTCGGACATCAAAATAGAAGATTAAACAAGTTAAATGTACAATTTTTTTAGATATTTTAAAATATTTTTTTGCAGTGGACACTGGTATCCAGTACGGCTAGGGCAGGGTACGTGACTTATGGCAGAAATACATTTAATTTACAAACACACCACTAATAACATTTACTTACTGTTTAGTTACTTCCATTTACTTACTTAAAACATTACTGTTTTGGAAGTTCGATTACTCGTTACTGAAAAAAGTGGTAGGATTAGAGTAACACGTTACCGGCATCACTGCTTATAGGCATAGTTCACCCAAAAACTAAACTTCTGTCATTAATTATTCAGCCTCATGTCGTTCCAAACCCTTAAAACCTTCGTTCATCTTCAGAACACAAATGAAGATATTTTTTATGAAATCTGAGAGATTTGACAGCCTAAGTAACTGAAACTTTCAAGCCCCAGAAATGTAGTAAATGCATTATTAAAGTAAATCATGTGACTCCAGTGCTTCAATCTTCATTTCATGAAGCCACGTGAAAAAACATTATTCAACTATTTCTTCACTTCAGTCAGTCACACAACATGGATATTTGCCATTAGCCTCATGTCTATGTAGTACTTGATGGTCTACATAACCTTTTACAGATTTTAGTGAAAGGCCACAGAAACGGCATGTAAAGACATTAGTCATTTCACATTACAAACTAAACTGTGAGCTATAAAACATTTAAAAGGCTTATTATAAATTAACACAGAAAAGCGTGTATATTGTAGATAATTTTGTTCTCTTTTCCTTAACAGGTGTCAATTTCTAGTGTTAATTTGTAGATTTGTAATGCGCAGTAGCAGCACGTGTCAGTTTGAGCCGCAGCACCTGTCAGTTTGCCGTAGCACGTGCACGATGTGTAGCACGTGTTCAAAAAAATGCTTAGCCTATATGTTAAAAAACACTCATCACTATGCAAAAGGAAGGTTGTTAATGTATTAGATTGTAATGTAGGCTACTGTCTTTTTGTATGTGTATTTATTAATTATCCATGATCAATAGGCTACATAGATAAAGCCATCGCATCAGCGCTGTTCTTTTCTTTAAAACTTTCTTTTAAGGAGTATTAAAACCACACACATCTAGCAATGTCTAGCAATCTATTGTTCTCTAGCAATAATCTAGCAATATATTGTTACTAAAGCGTGTATTTATTACATTCAGAAGTGCCGCGTGCAATATGTGAGATAACTCCGACGCAACGTTCCAATTCTATATGCAAAAATATATGCTAACTTTATCAAATCAAACTTCTGTGCACACGGGAGAGACAGTAAAATTCCTTCAATAAAATAATATGTAATCATACATACAATTGCACATGAAATGATTAGGGTCAAGGAAAAGATGTTTGCTCATGCTCACCTGTTGACCAGCGTGTGACTGAGCGAGCCCCGCTGCATTGCGTCATTCACTTCCTTGATGTTCCAACTTCCTTTAGTACAAGCAAATGCAATGAAGCTGGCTTCAACAACAAAACACGTGTCTTGTCTCTTTTTGTCTCTCGTTCTCTATTAGGCTACTGACTGCAAGATCACCAAATAAAAAATTGGAGTAAAAAAATATATTGCGTCTGCAAAAGCATTTAGGATGGTATCGTTTAAAGCCCTTTGAAGCTGCACTGAAACTGGCATTTGGACCTTGAACCCTTTGAGTCCCATCTTAGTCCATTATATGCAGAAAAATCCTGGAATGTTTTCATCAAAAACCCTAATTTCTTTTCGACTGAAGAAAGAAAGACATGGAAATCTTGGATGACATGGGGGTGAGAAATTTATCAGCAAAAGTTTTTTTAAAAGTGAACTAATCCTTTAAAGAGTGTTTTTGTGCCTCTTATGTATATGCCCCCATAACTGCTGTTTTAGCTGAGTGGGAGCTCTGGGCATTAGCGGTAGCAGCTCCGTGTTGCAAGCACCAATCTGGTTCATTTTTTTTTCTATAGACCATACTCGCAAAGGTATAACGATCTAGATTAACTTAAAAATTTCCTGGAGTTCTACTTTAAAGGGATAGTTCACCATGAAATGAAAATTAGCCCATGATTTGCTCACCATCAAGTCATTCTAAGTTTATATGACCTTTCAGACGAATACAATCAGAGTTATATTCACAAATGTCCTGGCTCCTTCCATCATAAAAGTGCATCTATCCATCATAAAAGAGCATCTACCCACGGATCTTTTAATCTCGTTCATCAAAATGAACAAGTAATTTAGTTAATTTAAACAGAATATAATTAAAATTAGGACTGCATGATATTGAAGAAATATGTGATGACTTATTTAATAATGCGATTATTTGATATGCGATACGATAATGATTTAAGTGTGTAAATAAAATGTAAAATTATATTTAAAAACTGAAAATGAGAAGAATGTTAGACATTCTTTTCTGAGAATACAGCATCCCTACAGTTCTGTACGGAGCCCCTAAAGGGACGTGGTGGTGGGAAAAAATTGGGGAGATATATTATCTCAGAGTTCAAAATATTGTTAATTCCTTCAAATGTCCTTGTTTTTATTTTTCCAGTAAATCACTTTATTTGACAAATGTATAGATTATTATATTGCCTCTTAATGTAGCTATTTGTCCATGCTCTGCTTGCATTACTGTCCAATTAACATTAAACATTGTTTGCAATTCACTAAAATGACTTCTGTTTTATTGGAGGTACCCATTACATTTTGTTGTTGATTTTATGTACTTATTGGGATTTTATAAATTTTTCTTAGTTATTTGTAATGTTTCTTATTTCAGTAAAGAAACTGTTTTATATCAGAACTGTCTTTTATTATCTTACAGGTTGCGAGCATGAACATCAACAGTTCTACTTCACTGATTCCAAGTCTCAACACTCGTAGAGGTCAGTGTAATACTACTGACACCTAGTGGTAAGTTTCTGTACTAACATCTACAATCACACTATCACTACATCCCCCTTCCATTAGACGTAAAGACAAGGTATTACAACTAATGACTTATATATTAGCTAACAACTAAGCAAGCAACTGTACACATCATACAAGATGCATCAAACAACAATCTCAACAATTATTTACATTACAATCAGAGTATTAATAATCAACCGATTACATTTCCTCTTTTTCTTTTATGAAAAGTCTATCTGGAGGCTTTACTGTGCGTCTCGATCTTCTCAGTACAGGTGAATGCAAATCTGATCAATTCTCTTTAACTGGCTCTTTGTTATCCAGTACTGGAAGTGTTTTGGATGTTGTTGTAGACTCTGCACAGTCTGTGTCACATGTATCCTCTAGCACTGTCTCTTTTGTTTTTAACAGATTCCTCCGATTCCTCCTCAGGATTTGACCATCCTCTGTCCTGACAGTGTAGGATCTTGGGTTCACCTCCTCCAGGACTGTGGCTCTTTTAGTCCAGGTACTGCAATCCTCAAGTCTTACTCTGTCATTATTGGAGAGTGGTTCTAGGCTTTTTGATGCCTGGTCATAATTAGCTTTTTGCCTCTGTTTCAGGTGTTTTTGTTTTCTTTTCAGGCCCTTCTTCTTGTTTGGTGTTGCTAAGCAAGGAAGTGTGGTTCGTAATCTACGACCCATCAGGATTTCAGCAGAAGACACACCATGTTCTAATGGAGAAGCACGGTAATTCAGCAGAGCTAAATAAGGATCTGCCTGGCTGTCCACTGCTTTCTTGAGTAATAGCTTCACTATGTGTATGCCTTTCTCTGCCTTTCCATTCGACTGCGGATATAATGGGCTCGATGTCACATGTTGAAACCCATATTCCTCAGCAAACTTCTGGAAGTCCTTGCAACTGTAGCACGGTCCATTATCACTGCAAACCACCTGCGGAATGCCGTGTCTCGCAAAGATGGATTTTATGTGTGTTATTAAACAAGCAGCAGAGGTATTGGGAAGCAATGCCATCTCTGGATAGTTTGATAGTCTATCACTAGCAAATAGTTTCGTCCATCCAGGAGGAATAAGTCAGTCCCAACTTTCTGCCATGGTTCATCTGGTTGATCAGGGATAATCATTGGCTCTTTCTGTTGCTTAGCATGATGCTTCAAGCAAGTATCACAGGTTGACACCATCCTGTCGATGTCTGCGTTTATCCCGGGCAAATAGATTGCAGTTCTAGCCCGTCTTTTACATTTTTCTGCTCCAAGGTGTCCTTCATGCAGTCTTTTCAACATCTCCTTTCGCAGTGACTGGGGGATAATGATTCTGTTCTGTCTCATCAGAAGTCCCTTGACAACACTCAACTCTGTTCTGATGTTGTAGTACTGGGCACATTCTCCCCTAGTCCAACCTTCATTCAGATGTGTAATGACCAATTGCAGACATTTATCTTTCTCAGTCTCCATTGCAATTTGTTTGAGTTTTTTATCTGTGACTGGAAGAGCTTCAGCTACCATGTTTACATGCTGCGTCACATCAGCCTCTGTGGAACTTTCACTTTTTCCTCTCTGTTCCGCAGCTCTGGACAGAGCATCTGCCAGAACTAGATACTTCCCTTGAGTGTAAATTAGCTCCATGTCATACCTCTGCAGTCGCATCATCAGTCGTTGAATTCTTGGAGACATTTGATTCAGGTTCTTTTTAATGATGGCTATTAACGGCTTGTGATCGGTCTCTGCCAGAAATGTCGGTAAGCCGTACACATAACTGTGAAATCTCTCCACTCCATACACTAAACCCAGGCACTCTTTTTCTATCTGTGCGTATCGACATTCAGACGGAGTCATCGTTCTTGAGGCATATGCGACTGGCCTCCAATTATCTCCCTCCGCCTGCAGTAGCACTGTACCCAGTCCAAGAACGTCAACACAGGCTCTGTGGTGAGGAGAGTCTTCAGTCGTCCCCATTCTTGCTCATGATCTGTCCATTTGAACTCGGCTTTATCACATAACAGTGCTCTCAAATAAGAAGTTTTTGAAGACAGGTTTGGTATGAACTTTCCGACGAAATTGATCATCCCCACCACTCTCAATACAGCCTTCCTGTCTGTGGGTCTAGGCATTTTGAGTATTGCTTGTATTTTACTCTTGTCTGGTTCCACACCCCCTTCTGACAGCTTATCACCTAGGAATGTGATCTCCTTCGCACCACACTCACATTTGTCCTTATTCAACTTTAGCCCATACTGCCTTACTCGCTGTAGGACGTCCATGAGCCTTTCGATGTGTTGTTCTATTGTGGATCCCCACAATAGAATATCATCCACATAAACACGCACACCCTCGATGCCTTCTACTATGTGTTCCATAGCCCTGTGGAATACTTCAGGAGCTGAGGAAATGCCGAACGGCATCCTCAAGAAGGAGTATCAGCCAAAGGGTGTGTTGAATGTGCAATACTTTGTGCTGTCCTCATGTAGTTTCAGCTGCCAAAAGCCCTGTGATGCATCCAGCTTTGTAAAGAATTTTGCACCTGCCATCTCACTTATAATTTCCTCACGTGTCGGAATTTGATAATGTTCTCTCTGAATGTTTGCGTTTAAGTCCTTTGGATCCATACACAAACGAAGATCACCATTGGCCTTCTTCACACACACCATCGAATTAACCCACTCTGTAGGCTCTTCCACTTTTTCTATGACATCCTTTCAAGCTCTTGCCTCAGATTATCACGAAGTGGTGCTGGAACCCGTCTTGGTGCGTGAACTACTGGCTGTGCATCTTTTTTCAACTTTATTTTGTAGGTGAATGGTAATACTCCAAAACCTTCAAATATGTCAGGAAACTGTTTCACTATATGTTCCCCTCTGTTCTGTGTTTCTCCATGATTTATGGTGTAAATTGTACTTACTAGACCCAGGTCTTCACATGCCTTGTCTCCCAAGACAGAATCATGGCCATCTGGAACAACCACGAACAGGAGGTAATGTTCTCTGTTTTTAACTTTTACCCTGAGAGTGCATGTTCCTTTTGTTGGAATGTTCTGCCCATTATAGGCTTTGAGTTGCATCCTTTTCTGACTTATACGTGGCTTGATTTTCATCCTTCTGACATCATTCTCTGAAATCAGATTGACTTTTGCTCCTGTGTCTAGCTTGAGTGATACTGTTACTCCATTTATTTCGAGAACAGTCATCCACTTGTCCTGTGCAACACTATTCACATCAGTCTGTTCTTTTTCTTCTTGACTGATATCAGCCTGCTGCACCATTCCAACGAAGAATGTGTCACTGAGGGCTGTTTCTTCCACTGCATGCACACGTTCTCTTTGACTTTGTCCGCCCTTTGAAAAGAATTGCTTCGCAAAATGATTCTGCCCTTTACATTTGGCACAGACTTTGCCATAGGCTGGGCACTGTTTTGGCGGGTGTCTTTTGCCACATCTTTTACAGTTGAACAATTCTTTCTCCTTAAGCTGTTTCATGTTACTCACTCTGCATTTATGCATTTTCTCTGTTACTGCAGCTACAGCTGAATTGTCACCCCCGCTCATCCTTGCGTTGTCACCAAAGGTTTTAGCATGCTGAAAAGCAATCTCACTGGCATGACATATCCGCACTGCGTCATTCAAGGTTAGCTCTGACTCTCTCAAGAGCCTCTCCCTCAATTTTATCATTGATACCGAACACAATTTGGTCCCGGATCATTGAATCTTGCAACAGTCCGAAATTGCATGTTTTAGCTTTCAACTTTAAATCCATTACGAAACAGTCAAAAGTCTCTCCTTGTTGTTGTAGACGAGAACGAAAAACATACCTTTCAAAAGTCTATTTTTTTTTCGGCGTGCAGTGTGAATCAAACTTCTCCATTACCACGTCATATTTGCCTTTGTCCTCGGCCTGCGCAAACAGAGGTCCCGCGACGGTGAGAAGTAATGCTATCTTGCGTGCATCCGACGCTTCATCCAGACCCACTGCTTGCAAGTACAGCGCAAATCTTTGTTTAAACACACGCCATTCGTGATCAACATTTCCCGTCCAGTTCACAGCGTCAGGCGGCTTAACACTTTCCATGACGACTGACAGTGTTTGTGATCATCACCGCTCCTGGTACCATGTAATGTTTCTTATTTCAGTAAAGAAACTGAAACTGAAACAGAACTGTCTTTTATTAACTCACAGGATGCAAGCATGAACATCAACAACTTCTACTTCACTGATTCCCAGTCTGAACACTCCTAGAGGTCAGTGTAATGCTACTGACACCTAGTGGTAAGTTTCTGTACTAACATCTACAATCACACTATCACTACACGCAGGTTGTTAGGATTAGCCATGCGTGGTCTTCTGCGAGTTACCATTGGTTTACGAGATGTAATGACAGTGTGGATTTGAAAACACATATTGAAAAATGAAGGAATGTATGAGACAAATAAAGAAAATTCAATAAAGATCATAGATAAGGTGCAATAGTCGAAGTGCAGACACTAATACTCAAGTGCCTTGTCTGTGTCGTTTCTCGGTGGTAGAGTCGATGGTCTTTACTCTCTTCGGTCTTCACGCGATGAGGGCTGCACGCGACGGTCAATCCCATTTAAATACCCTATTCAATCACGCAGTTGAATTCAGCAGGACACGCCTTCCAAATCTCCCAATATTAACACGCAAACAAATGCAAACTAACAGCGCGTGACTCAGCGGACGCAAACAAAGGAAACGAAACTGCGTTAGACTCATTTAAACACTAATGATCAATTTCACTTACGAGTTCCTGTTGAAGTTAAGGACTGTTGATGTCATGTTATGTGATTTTGCATGTTCAATGTTCAATGTTCAATGCTCAATGCATTTTTCTTTTGACAATTATCAGATTTTTCCATGTTTAAAAGTGTCACAGCTTAAAATTAAAACAAGAAAATATGGGGATGCACAATAAAATTAATTTAATATGTTTTTTACATAACAAAATAATATTTCCTAAGAAAGGTTATCTTTGAATCTGTAAATTGGAGCAATAATTTAAAACTAAACGTTTCATATGCAGATGATGTTGATTTGCTTGTCAGAGAACAGTCACATAAGATTTCGTTATCCTGTGTTAAGATGCATCTAAAGTAATAGAATTTTTTCAGAGCTGTCGGAAAACGTTACTTTCCTGTGAGTTCAGACTGTTGTTGTTGAGAGCGTCAAGTGGCCGAGAGGGGTCTGTCTGCAGCCGATGGGGCGAGTGGAGCTCCACTTTCGAACAGGAAATACGTCACTTCCACCTAATAATAAAGAAGGGGAAAATGGGGTCGCTGAGCTCTCTGAAGTTCGAACTTTAACTCGGTTAATTTTATGTCATTAATCCTAAACTACTTGCAGACATACAGTGTCTTAATGTTTAATGTAAGCACAACGCATATGGCTTATGGAAATTACGCAAGAAGGATGAATTAAAAAGATGGATTTATATTTTTTTGATGATCATTATTGATATCTCGCCATATTAGCTCATGTTGCATGAATTTCTATAAAATACAGGTTTAGAAAATCAGATTTTTTATATGATGTTACACACAATGGTACAGTAGGTGGCGATATACACCTAAACATATTGGTTGCGACCCGACATTAAAAGGAAAGAAGGTGAAGCACTTTTATTGTTTGTTAACATTTTTTAATTATTCAATGTTTTATTGTGATGATGGACTTGGGAGTGTGTTACTTGCAGTTGATGTGTTTTGTCAATATTATTTTTTTTTCAAAACACTTTTTACTGCGGTTGTTTTGTATGTTATTTTATTTAATTACTAAATTATCTGTGTTCACGTTCTTAATTTTTAATAAAAAAATAATATTTGATGTTTCATTTATTGTTCACTGTAAACTATTGTAATGTTTACTTTTTAAATACAAACCTGGAAGCAATGTCTGGATTTAGTAACTTTAAAGGTATTTAATAACATTTAAACAATCATTTTGTAGCATTAAAACCTTACAAGTATTTATTGCCATTAAAACAGCACTGTTTTATAAATGTGGCTGCCAATCACACTTTAAAATTGTTTTGCTTGTCATTACAACACAATACAGTGGTTGTGGGATATGCACCTTAAACGCAATTTGCTTGTAATTTCACTTGATGTTGTCAACGGCAAAGATGTGCTGTGTTGCTGCTCGCCACCAGCTCATATTGAAATTTAATGTATTTTGGCACTTTGACGTTTGTGATGGTCTGAACGGATAGTAAGTCTTGGAGGTGCCGTTTCAATAGAATGCAACAATAAAAACATCTGTATTTTAAATATACACAGTAGAATAGATTCATCATAAACAAAACATGATGAATAATTACAGTTTCAAGGTTATGACGATTATTATGCATAGATTAATTGTTTCATTTTTAATAGCCCTAACAAAAATGTTACTTGGCTGCCATAAAAAGTAATGAATAAATAATTATGTCTAATTCTTATTTTGCTTTTTTTACCTATGTAATATTAATAAATTAGCTCAGAATACCATAAAAATGTACTTCTAATAATAATGATAGTCAATTGGTTGATCTAATTATGAGCAATAGCACAATTAAAAAGTAATAAAGCAAACACACAAATAAAATAGTGCTTTTTCGTTGTTTCACGTTGGTCTTAGTATAGTTATTAGATAATGAAACTGAATAATCGAGTCAAACATTAAGTTATAAAACATTATAGTCTTTATAGTATACAAAAATGTACCTGTAGATTAAACCATTTTTAATTTATTAAAGTTGATCATGCAGCAACAGTAAGTGTATTTTGTTTTTTGTATTTTGATGAGCATTAAAACAGATATATTTATTATGCTGTTGTCCGTTCTTGTCCAATGCACTATTAGATCAAATGACATGTTGCTCTGTTTTTTATGTTGCCTTAAAAGCCTAACTGTCACTGAATTGGCGTTGATTGTAAATGCACTTGTAAGATTGACTGTTTGGTCATTCTGCTATTGTTAATCTAGTGTATTGTGGCCTCTTTGTGTCTGATAAACACGGCTCTTTAAGCTGATGTACCACTGGTGCAACTTTATCATTTTGTGCAAGTGGCAATGCTTGCGTTCTCTGCAGCATAAATATGCCGTGTAACATGAATAATTAACTGTGTCGTTTTAATTTTGTATTCTTTAAAGTTTCAATGATGTCTAAATGGAGTATTTTTTTCTTTTTCTTAAATATAATTTTAAGAAATCTAGCTTATGTTTAATAGCCTTTGTTTTATTTTAGGTACATTAATATAAATCTAGGTATTTTATAAACATGATGTATTTATGCTCTTGTTGTCCATGCTATTCATTTTTTTTCTGTTAGGTTGGTTTGATTGAGGTTTGCGTAGATCATGTCAAAGCTGGTACAAAGATGGTGGATCGAATTCGGAGACTCAGACATGTTGTGTTAAAGACATGACCGGAAGCACTGATGTCAAGTTGTTGGAGGATCAAATTGGAATGCTGCAGTCTGGTCACTGTTATCAAGTTTGCAATACCAGATTCTCATATATAGTGATTGTTCATAATTTTGTTGTTTTAGTAACAAATGTTGGTTTTAAATTTCAAAAGTTGTATTTATTAGTTTAGTAAAAACAATAGTTGTGAGTTTCGCAATAAGGTTGTGTGTATTGAGAAGGTTGAATTTGTGTTGTATCCTGTTCTGAAAGCACTAGAATTGTTAAGAAACGTGATTGTTGTATTCTAAGGAGAATTTTTATTTTATGGGGGCAAATAATGAATGGAAAACATTTGTGTTATAGTCAGAGGATTCTTTGTTTTGTAATAGTATTTTGTGTTCACAAAGAAAAAAAAAATTTTCATTGGGTAGTAGTTCAAGTCTTATTATTATCATTATTATTACATATCTTTGTCTTTGTTCTTATCTTGTTGTTATATTTAAAGTTTCTTACAGTTCATTAAGATCACTTTTGGTTATTTTTTGCTACATTGTGTAATAAAAAAAAATTCAGGGTTTACATTGAGTACTGTGGTTAAAAACAAGGTTAATATTGAGCTGTCTGCCTCTTATCATCTGCCACTGATAGGCCTATTATAAATAGATTACAATTGACCATAAACACTCTCTAAAAATTGTTGGGTTGTTATTTTTAACTAATAGATGGTTGAAACATATTGGGTCTTTTTGTTGGGATATCACTTCCTCTTTTACTTCTTATTACAGCAGCATTTTCATGATGTAGTAACTAGGTGGTGCGTATTTTGTTATCACAGATAGTGTGTTTTAGTTTTTTAACCGGAAGACAAAGGATCCACCCTTACAGAAAAGAAATTTCATGTGGGGAAACATGTTAAAATCTCATGAGAACATGTTAAAATCCCTTGTGAAATGCACATGGGAAATGTGGGTTTTTGGAACATTTTTTGTGTGAAAGCTGTGTGAAATCCATGTGAAACCCATGGGATCACATGTCAAACACATGCACATTCCTGTGTGAAACCCATAAGATTACATATGACACATGTGCATTCTCATGTGAAACCCATGGGATTACATGTGATCACTCATATAAATTACCATGTGGAACCCATGGGATCACATGTGGAACCCATGCATATTCCTATGTGAAGCCCATGGGATTAAATGTGACACATATAAATAACGATGTGAAGCCCGTGGGATCACGTGTGAAGCACATGTAAGACCAATAAGATCATTTTACTCATGTAAAATTCCATTATTATTCCATTAATTAAATATTAAAGATAAACTCACATGCACACCCTATAATCTGTACAATTACATGAAACAAAAATTGTGCTCACAAATGAAATTCAAATGCATGTGTCTTCAAGTGGGTGCGTGTACAGTACATACATACATGTTTGTATTTATTCATTCATCATACCATAACCATTGACACCAAGGGCAAGCCATTATATTGTAAAGCTGTTGGTAGTATGCAAAGTAAAGGCTCCATGCTGTGATGTAGAGTGGAAAGACATCTAAACATGACTCACTAAACAACACTGCAAAAGGTACAACATTGAGATTTTATTTGCAAACATCCTTAAAAACTACTGATGATAAAGTGAGCAAAAATAACATCTGTGTACAGGTGTGTCTGTCTGTGTGTGTGTGTGTGTGTGTGTGTGTGTGTAGAGGGCAAGAACTTTGTGTTAAGAACAAGAAAATCCAAGTACAAGTACTGTATAGAGTGTTTGTATGTGCATTGTGTGTTTGTGCATTAGTCTTCTGGATCTCCTCCAGTAGGCTCCATGTTTTAGGATTCAAAAACAAAATAAAAAAATTGAGCAGAATTATATATATATATATATATATATATATATATATGAAGAGTTTGTTTCCAAAACGCTATAAATCCATTTTCAAGAATCATGTTTTTTGATTTTGCATTCCAATTAATATCAATCACACTGCGGTTAGTTTTGATTTAAGCCATAATAACTAAGAAAATAAAACACAATAAAAGAAATCTGGGAAAACCCATCACATGTTGCAATGTTACATATTACAGGTTTTGATATCGTATGGGAATGGGTTTGTTACATACATATCATGCCTTGTATGTAACAAAAATGATGTTTATCAGAAGTCGGCTGAATGTTACAATTTGCAGGAATATTTTATGTTAACCTGGTCACTTTCTCCCACCCATCGGCTTTGAAAACATTGTGAAAAAATGTAAACATTGCGGAAGAGATGAATTAAACTTTCCGAATTCAGAAAATATCATCTTGATTCATAAAAGTAATAAAACTGCTAAGTGGCAGCAATCCTTAGGCTACCGGTCTGTAGTAATCTATGGGTGATCTCTGCCGGGAATGTCCTTTATCATCAGCTTGCTACTATAATTTGTTATTCTTTCGCAACAAAAAATTGCATTTTTCAAATTGAAGTCATTTACACTGATGATAGACCTGATGTTATATAGAATAATTTATTTAAAACCTAATTTTGACAAAAGAAGACAATGGACATATTTTTTGATATTGCTGAAACGTCCCAGCTTGACATCCGACGGTTGTTTGTATATTGTACTATGCCAAGATGCTAATAATCATAAATATTATATAAATTTGTCATGGCGTATGAATATATAAGATCTTACACATATAACCTACTGACTATGTCAAGATGTGAATAATTCAAAATCTTTTCTTAATTGGTATGACATATGTTGGTTTCAGCAGCAACAACACTGGCCCAAAGTTAACTTCTGATAGACTTCAAAGAATCAAAAATAAAAGTCCCTCTACAGTAGATTACATCTAAGAACATGCAACTGTCTGTTTCTAAAGACCTAAATCTGATTTCATGGAGATCAGTTTGGTACACATCTTTGAACACTTATTTGAGAAGGAATATGCATATAAAAGGAAAACCATATATTGCCTTAAGGCCAGTGGCAATGTGCGTGTGTCTGATGAAACCATCTATTCGCAGAACCAATTTTAAACTATCTTTAGACCTGCAGAGCAATTAAAGTGGGCTCATCTTAAGCCTAACTTTATGTTGGTCAAGGCTTGGTTTTTGTTCTCAAACAAGCCCTTTTTTTCCTGTGACGGAGCATTTTGTCATCTCTTCTACCTTGAAGACAGAGTCCATCACAGATCTGGTGAGTTTTTTGTAGCTCTCACATCTTTGAGTGTAATCCAGAGCAACAGGATTCATTAACTCTGTACATTTAAATATGTTCATCTGTTTCTTTAAAAATGATTATTTCTGTTTTACAGATGAAGGCTTCTGGATTCTGAATGACACGGGGGTAAGTACTAGATGACAGCCTTTTCATTTTGGTTGAACAAAAACAGCATGGTATAAAGTTTATATCAGCTTTTCTGACTATGTATATTATACCTGTATCCCTTCAGTCTGTTTAAGAAAATCTTCTTGGATGCTAGAAGTGGCCACTGGGCGGCTGGGGGCACACTGAGCTGCCTGAAAAGCATCTTTTACTGCTTTAGTCTCTGCAAGTCCTACAATTAGATCAAAGGAATGCACATTTAACTTAAAGAGATCATCAACTGATAGCAAAAAAATACCTATTACAGTAATACTGCAAAATGGTTCCACTTTTTTTACCCCCTTGCAGCTGAAGGTTCAACCTTCGCAACCGCCTTATCTCCTTGTCCTTTTCTTTAAGTCTCTCCTCAAGGTCCCTAATTTCATTTTTGTAGTCTTTCTATTGGTTTAGAAAGAGGAAGTTTAGTGGAGAGAATATACAATAGAAAAAATATGGTTAAATATCTGTCAGCAAATAATGATTAATAAGAATTCTTTGTCATTCCAAAATCTTTTGTTTCACAGATTTAATATATCTCTGTTTGTGTTCAGCAAAACAATAGAACTGAAAGTACTTGAGGATGAGTTTAAATCTAGACTCAAGACGCATCTTTTTAATCTTGCATACACTACACTTCCATAATATTAATCCTCAAAGGATCTAGGCTGCATTATTTAGATCAACCGGAACCAGGAACACATCCAACAACAAAATGATGTACTTGTTGCATCAAACAGTGCAGAACAGCACTCTACTCTCAGCCAGTCTTGTCTTTTTGTTCCAAGGTTACTGCAGGATGCAGTTCATGCCCAGACCTGATGGCAGAGCTGAGAATGGGAAGCGATGACCTGACAAGAGCTGAGATTAGATTCAACTTTATTGTCATTACACATATACAGGTACAGTGTAACGAAATGTAGTTTAGGTCTAACCAGAAGTGCAATTAGCAAGTGCAGGATATACATTGTGAATAAATACAGAATACAATATTAGGAAAATACTTTACAATGGGCATGTACTATGAAAAAATGACAGTAGGTATGTACTATGAACAATATATACAGAAGGCTATATACTGTGAACATTAATGTACAGGTGGTTATGAACAGATAACAATATAGACTATACAATAGTGCAAGTGACTTAAGTGTGCATTAGTTACAGACATTAGCTATTAAAGTTACAGTGCAATAGATGCGTTAATGCGGTTATTAAAGGTACGGTGCAGTACATGAGTTAATGCGGTTATTGAAGGTGCAGTACATGAGTTAATGCGGTTATTGAAGGTACAGTGCAATACATGAGTAGATGCAGTTATACAGTTACAGTGCAGAAGATGAGTTAGTGCAGTTATTGAAGTTACAGTGCAGTAGATGCGTTAATGCGGTTATTAAGGTTACAGTGCAGTAGATGCGTTAATGCGGTTATTAAGGTTACAGTGCAGTAGATGAGTTAATGCAGTTATTGAAGTTACAGTGCAGTAGATGCTTTAATGCGGTTATTAAGGCTACAGTGCAGTAGATGAGTTAGTGCAGTCATTGATAGAGTTAGTGCAGCTGAGATGATAGAGCTGGATAAAGGACGCGGCAACTTGACACGATTTTTCTACAACACTTCAAATGCTATTAGATTGTTAATGATAATCTTAAATCTATAATTTACCTTATTCGTAAGTTTATTTATTTTTTATTTAGCCTTGTTGAGCAAGCACTGTTGAGCTTGTGCAGAGGCAGCAGCGTTTGCCAGAGGGGAACTGGAATCCCCTTGTTGGGCCTGGGTTCTCCTGAGTTCTTTTTTTCTTGGTTGGAGTTTTGGGTTCCTCGCCACCGTTTGCATTTTGTTTTGCACTATTTGCCTGGCCGGGGGGCTGCTTTAGAATTTAGACATAATTAATATTGCATATAAGAATATATAGTCCGTTTAATATTTGACCTGTGGTTTTCTCTCCTATGTGTGCTTTCACTGTGCGTGTGTGTTTCTGTGTGTGCGTCTATGTCAATGTGTGTAAGTATGTATGCATATTGTGTGTGTGGAGCATGTGTATGTCTGTCTTTTGTTGTTTTCACCTTTTTCTTGTTTTTACAGGTATATGCCTTTAATTGTTTTTAGTGGTGGGCATAGATTAATTTTTTTAATCTAGATTAAAATGGCTCATTTGAATTCTGCCGAAGGCATTCAGAATATGTGTGCTACCCAAATAATGACTAAAAGTAAGTCTTTGAGAACGGGTTTCTCAAGCTAGGTGGCGCATTAGACCAGGGGCTCATCTCCTGTTTCCAAAATGCATCACAAACTGATTGAGAAAGCTGTTCTACTATGATAATTGGTGATGAAAATTAAATTATGTTCAATAAGATGAACTTGTGTTTACTTCCGCATTAGCTAAGAGATGCTTTGCGTTTAGGTGGTACTTGAGACTGGAAGAGCTCCTACAGTACATTTACATTTAGTCATTTAGCAGACGCTTTTATCCAAAGCAATTTACAAAGAGTGAGGGAGCAACAAGCGATATGTCATACAGGAGCCATAATACATTAGATCTCAATACAAAGTTACTGGTTTCAACTAAAGCTAGACCACTACCTGTTGAGAGAAAGTTTTTTCTTAAACCAATCCCGCATTGCACAAGGTGCAAACAACCTTAGTCTTGTCGATGTTTCTATTGGGAAGCTTCTTAAAAATGAATATTCCCTGAAGCAAACCCGGCGGCTTCATAGCTGCATCCATGTTAGCACGTCACGTCTGATGCGGTAATTTCACAGTAACGTTATGTTGTGTTCAGACCAAAAGCGAATGGCATGTCAAGCGCGAGTGATTTATATGTTAATGCAAAGAGCCAATAGACCTACTTGCTGCGTGAATGAAGCCCTGGTTATGAGATGATGAGGCGGCTTCTGCTTCCGCGAATGACGCGAATCATGCGAGTTGAAAAATCTCGTTCTCGCCCCGTACAGTGCAGTTAAGCTGGTATACATCCGCGCTAAAATATCAAGGTGAAAGTCATCATAGCTTGCGTAGTATAGACCCAGCCCCCAACCCAACTTTGAGAATAGATTAACGGCGAATTTTTTTATCGCGCGATAATAGTCTCACTGCGTTAACGCCGTTAACGGCCCACCACTAGTTGTTTTGCTTGTATTCAACGTGTCTCATGTACAGCTGCTTTGTAACAATGAAAATTGTAAAAAGCGCTATATAAATAAAGTTGAGTTGAGATGAGTAATTAAACAGTTTATTTTCTCCATTAAAAAAAAATAGTATTATCAGGGCTAGAAAACTTGTTTTGTCCGGGATGTGACAATTCCAGAATATGGTTTTGTTAGCTGTTGCTTAGGAATCCAGTAAAAAAAAATCAAGTGTTGGTAAAAATGGTAAAATAGTCAGAAAAAGATATGCCTACTTTTAGCACATAATTAACTGTAAACAAAGCAGGTTATGTCACCTTGGGTCGTTTTGTTGTCGGAGAAATAAGCTCTGACAGCGTGATCAGGACCTGATGCCAATCTTGAGGATCTTGTATCATGCTGAAAGGGTTTATTTCGTGATAACAGTTGGCTGCTTGCACATTATCCCACTTATTATATTTCTTACCTGATAAATTATTGAACATGTAAAAATTATTTGAAATATTTTATTAGCTCATTTTTAAATGTAGACCTTTGCCTTTATTTTCAGTGTTAAGGTAAGACACGACCATCAAATGCAATGAACCCTTAATTTGGTTTAATTTGTAAAAATAATATCAGAGATGTTTTTTGTTAATTTTGTGTAGTATTAAACTGCACGGGTCAAAATTATTTGCAGCTCCCAGGTTACAGGGTGTTACTAGTTTGAGCAATTGTTATTTGAAAATGAAAACCCTTGCGATGTCGCAAAGACCCATCAAGTATTCCAGCGCTGTGTAATAAGTAATAAGCCTAAAAAATATCGGGTGTAAGAGCATACCTCCAACTCCTGGTTTTGAGGACTTTCACCCTTATCATCAGAGGAACCATCATCCACATTGGAAAGTGTAGCCTGACAAATCAGAAAGCATTTTGAAAATGCAGAACAATTGAGAAAAAAAGGAGTAAAAACAAAGATATTAAAACCGACGAAAAAATGGGAGAATACCTATTTAAGGGGAATGAATATTCGATTTTCATTTAGGGGCGGCCATATAATAGTGTAACATTCCTCTGGTTTTGCTGCAGTCCACCTTTTGTGTGTCTCTATCCACTGACGTTCTGCCTTTCTTATTTTCCCAAGGCTCTCTGTATAAAGAAGTGTTTGACACCTACTGCATTAAAATGTCTGCACATAATCGTGGGTAACACATTTTTATGTTGAACTTTATAAATATACATTATAGCAGTTTTAATTTAGCATAATAAAAGCATTTTGTAGTTGACAAAATAATTACAGTAAATGATTATGCAAATATTAACAAAAAAAGTTATTTAAAGTGATAAGGTTGTTGAAGTTGTCATATTACTGGACAAAAGTTGCCATGATAATTTTCCTGTTAAACCCTATACCAGTATTGTTCATTACTTTAAAACTAATATAAAAGCATACAATAAAGTTGAAAAACATCGTCATAGACTTCACTGTCATATGTTTTAATAGTTAATTTGTTTAGAAGTATGTCTTTTACATAGTAAAAACGAAATTTCTTATCAGAACAACTTTCTGTCTTTTAAAACTCTGTAAAAACGACCAGTCCTGACTGGAGACTGAAACACAGTAGGTACGAGCTTCTAACGTTACAAAAAAGTAATGTAGGCTTATTTCCATTCAGCCTGGATTTATTTTGACTTCTCTATAGTACTTTATTACTATAGTATATTACGTCACCAACATAAAATTACAACTACAAAAAAGCAATTACATAATGTGTTCGCTGGTTAATATTTATAAATAATAACTTACTGTTTATACTGAGAACTTGGCCCGGAAAAGCTTTCCAACCGCCTTTAGGTGGCTTTGTTCCTAATGCGCCGTGTTCCACCAGGCCGATCCTCTTGGGGTCACTTAACATTTTTTTGTCAAACTTACTTTATTTTCTTTAATCCATTTTATAAGCACTTTCATGATTGCAGCTTTAGTTTACAGTAGTCTCTGTCTGACTAGATTTACCTTAGCAACGAAAGGTGAAAAGAGCGCTAATTGCAACCAATCATAACAGATCACAGTCAATCAGATCATCCAATCAAAAGTCAAGTTCTTATTTGCTCGAGCGCAACCTGGAGTGAGGTGCGGGTGACAGGCGTTTATGGTTTTACAAAATGGAGCCGTTAAGGAAGAGGAGGAAGTTACATTACAGAAGATATTTGTGCTACTACAACGAGCCTTTACCACGGACGATAAGATATCGTATGGCTAAAATTGGTAAATTAATTGTCTGGCATATTAAATACATCTTCACCATATAACGCGAGGACACCACACGAGCGACTTTTAAATGTATTTGAAGCACGCATGCGAATGAACTTTAATTAACTATTAAGCGTAAATACTAAAGAATATCTCTAGTTTAGTGAGAGTGAAAACAATAATGTGGCCATCTTAAAATACCTAAGATAGGCTGTCCTGGACAGCTAGCATAGAACCAAATGTCGATTTAGCCCTTTGCAGCTATGTCAACAGCGCCATGTTGCTGTCAACAAATGAAGATATAGATAGATATTCATTAAGTCCACCGAAAATGTGCTTCTGACTTTATGTTTTGCCATATTTTATTTGTACTTTAAAATACCTAGTTACTAAGTTTTAAATTACAAGACACCTAATATTATTCACTTCATTTCAGATACCCTTGATAATGATGAGAGGTAAGAAAATATAGATGTAAAGTGAAGTCCTGTTTATGTATCTGTTGGAGATAAAAGAACACAAGAAACAATATCTGTGCAGCTCTCATTCTGATAGGAGTGAAGATGACCAAGTTTTCAATAATAAAGAGTTAAAAATACATTTGAACATGATAATTATTATCGTTACAGTAGTGTTTCTAACAGGATTTTGTGTAACCAAAAAGACTATGTCTTCAAATCTGGGTCATATGTGCATCAAAAATGGCTTGGCATACAGAAAGAAATGTACCCAGGTGCACCGGCTAGAGAGCTTCAGAGGCTAAGTGACACTCGCTGGGCATGTCGATATATGGCTCTAGACTGCCTGCCATTAAGCGAGTCTTGCAAGACATAGTCCAAGAATACAGTGGTGACAGATCTGTTGAGGCTAAAGGCCTGCTTGCACAGATAGATTTACAGTTCATTGTGTGCCTTGTTACCCTCCAAAAAATGTTTGGAGAAGCAAAATTTCTATCAGATATGCTACAGTCTTCATCACTTGACCTATCAAAGGCTGTTGATTTAGTAGAAGCCTTAGTTCAGACTTTAAATGACTACAGGGATGAGTCATTTTTTGATGACCTATGGAATGAAGTGTTGAACACAGCTGAGCAATGTGATACTACAATACAGCCACCTGCAAAACGACCAAAAAAGCTGAGCTCTCAATTGAATGCAGACTGTGTTCAGTGGGTCAGAGGTCAGATTCAAAACGAGTAAAAGATAGTTTTCGTACAACCCTTTTCTACCCTGTTTTAGATCAGATGCTTAATGAGCTTAACAGAAGGTTTTCTAGTAAAAACTGTGAAATAATAACTTGTATCCAAACTCTAAACCCTACAAGTGATGTGTTTCTCAAAGAAAAGTCCCTGTTTCAATTTGCTAGAATGTATGAATCAAATATTGAGGACTTGGGATATGAACTCCATCAGTTCAGAAGAATTTTAGAAAGGATAATACAGAGTGGCATGCAGAAGCCCTCCAGTGTAGTAGAGCTGGAATTATTCATTGAACTGTATAAAGAAGTTTTCTTTGAGCTCCTTAAACTATTCAAAATAGCTGTTTCAATCCCTGTTAGTACTGCATCTTGTGAACAGAGTTTTTCTGCACTAAAGCTGGTGAAAACCTATCTCAGGGCCACAATGTCAGATGACAGATTAAGTAATTTAGGTGTTCTAAGTATTGAGTCAAGGAGGGTAAAGGCCTTAAATCTAGATGAATTTGCTGATAATTTTGCAAAAAAAAAACTGTATAACGTAGAATACAGTTAATGTGACTGATATTGAATATGTAATGCAAATGTAAAAACAATTAAAATGCAAGTTACTGTGACTAATACTGAATGTGTTATGCAAATGTAAAAATATAATGGAAATGCGATTACAGTTACTGTGACTAATACTGAATGTGTAATGCAAATGTAAAAATATAATGGAAATGCAATTACAGTTACTGTGACTAATACTGAATATGTATTGCAAATGAAAAAGATTCATTGTTGAATGATTATATCTATGGTATTTTGCCTGTTAATGCCTGCACTGCAGAAAATGATATGACAACGATAAGGTCTAAATGTAAATGGCCCCTCTAACAGTACACCTTGCCCCAGCCTGGCCCCCCCAGTTGAAATGGTAAAGAACCGCTACTGGTCTCCACGCTCGCACTTACAACTCTTTCAGTCGGACGACATTGTTATCCGCCCATATTAAGTGAATCTGAAAGTCCATCTTTTACACCACAGACAATCAACAACTTTTTAAACTGTACAGATTGAACTATATACGACTTTTAAACTGCTGATATGCATTCAGAGCTTCACTGTTTTTTTATATGAAAAAGTGCATGTCACGTCTCGTGTGGACGTGGCAAAAAAATGCATTGCAAATGGCACTGAATATAACATCATGTCATATTCAATACTATTATTCTATATTATTAAACTATTCCAGTGGCACCGTTTCAGAACAAGCTTATAATAATGCTATATCCAGAACAGGCTTACAGTAGGTCTTGTCGAGGTTCCATCTAAAATATGCAATGCGAGTTTTTTAGGAGGACTAAAAAAAAGGATTTTTAATCAGACCACAAATAATACTTAATATAAAGAACAACACAAACATTCGAGTCAGTATATGATCATAATGTTTATATTGTTGAAGATATTTCTCAGGAAAACATTGATATCCAAATGGTCGGGTGAAAGTCGCGTCTCTGTAAGCCGGTGGCAGCCAGTTTCTGGTCAAGTCCTGCAAATTGTACATATATATTTTCAGATGTCTTAAGACTCATATGCGTTTTAGCATTTGTTAAACATTTTCAGCATAATTGAACAATTCTGCAAAAATAAACATTTCTAAATGGCGCATAGTGTAACCACGTTAATTTCTAGTTCATTCTATAGCATCTTCGGAAAAAAGATAAGCGAAATCATAATCAAAATAAGATTAAAATTACGGAAGAATAAGTAAACTTGAAAAGGGAAAATTTATGAAAAACACGGTATAAATGCATGGAATGTTTACTTTTTGTTGCAAATCTTCCGTTGTCACGGGAGGAAAACAAGGATCCAGTAGCAGGTGAATAGTTTATTTGCAGTGACAAGTGTGAAAAGTGATCAAACTAGTGGTAGTTCCCCAGCTATGATCCTCCGTGACTAGAGCACTGCTTGAACAAAATTAAATCCGCCTCTGATAGATTTTACCGAAGTCCGGTAATTAATCCACACCCGCAAGAATAACGGACATGCACAGCAAACTTGGACCGTAGACGTGCTGGGATAGAAAACAGGCAACGATCTGACAATAGAACACAGTTAACGAGAGTTTGAAATTAGTTTATGCTGTAAACGCTGTTAATGCCTACATTGTAAAAAAATTCCTGTAGAATTTACAGGAATTTACTGGCAAAAAAGTTGCCAGTAAGGTCCTGTAAAAATGTTGGTAATTACTGTAAAATGTATTACAGTATAATACTGTAAAGCAATTTACAGTTATTTGTTGTATATGAAATAGTTATTTGTAGTATTTTTTACAGTAACATTTCATTAAACTTGTATTTTTTTTTACAGCAATATTTTGTAATTTCACTAATGTACAGTATTTACCTGGCAATCAAGTTACCCATAAAATCCAGTAAATCAATTTTACAGCAATATTTTGTAATTTCACTAAAGTACAGTATTTACCTGGCGATAAAGTTGCCAGTAGAATCCTGTAAATACCCCCAATATTCAAGAAGATGCTGTAATAGTTTAACATTTAAAAAGCTGAAAAGAATCATTTTAACAGTAAACTGTTTTCTATTATTTACCATTGTGTTGATGTAAATGCATTAAAACATTTAATTTAATTAAAAAAATACGTTTAAAAAAAAAAACACAAAGTCAAAGCTGTTGTAGAAATATATTTATTAAAATAATAGGCAAATTACTGCAAGACTGGTAACAATTTTACTTCTTCAAGTACAGAAAATCTTTTCCATATCAGTCACATAATGACTACAAAGAACTTGTGAGACTTAAAAGCAAGATTCTGGGTTCAATTAAAGTTAAAGGGAAAGTTCATCCAAAAATGAAAATTCTGTCATCTTTCTGTTTACTCACCCTCAATTTGTTTCAAACCTGTATGAGTTTCTTTCTTCTGTTGAACACAAAAGATGATATTGTAAAGAATTTTGGTAACTACACAGCTGAAATTAAATGGCTGCCATCAACTGTTTGATTACCAACATTTTTCAAAATATCTTCTTTTGTGTTCAACAGAAGAAAGAAACTCATTCAGGTTTGGAACAAATTGAGGGTTAGTAAACAGAATGATTAAGGAATTTCCATTTTGGGGTGAACAAAGCTCAATCAACAGAGTGGCATTATGGTTAAGTCGCATCTCTTGTTAAAACTCACATTTCTTCTTTTTGTTTAAATATTTGTGAAAAACATAAAAAATGATTACAGTCTGATTGACATCATTCCCTATAAAAACATTTTAACTATTTTAACTGAACAAGATTATACAAAGAATTAAGTGTCATTTTATAGACATCTCCTCATGTAAAAATGTTTTCATATATATACACATTTGACAACTCACATGTTCAACCATTCAAAGTCCATTAGCCTTCTGAGAAGAGTAGACACATGAGGATTGACAGTGTTGTTCTTCTTCTCTGATCTCTTTCCACTTTTTCTGTCGGTCTTGGTACCAGTGGATGGGTTGATTCCAAGAAAACATCTGCACAAAAATCAGTCAGAAAAACACAAGCAGAAGCTTTAGGATCATGTGCAGACTAATGAAAACATACCACTTTACAATAAGCATGTTTTATAAAGGGTTAGTTCACCCCAAAATTACATTTCTGTAATTAACTACTCATTCATCTGTAATTAATCATCTACTGACCTTCATTAATTTTCAGGAACACACATTAAGATGTTTTGATGAAATCAGAGAGGTTTCTGAACCACACATAGACCACACCATCATTACAACTTTCAAGGCGCAGAGAGGTAATAAAAACATCATTAAAATAGTCTATGTAACTACAGTGGATCAACCTTAATGTTATGAAGTGATGAGAATACTTTTTGTTCTAACGTAGCACCTGGAATCGCTGCACTGTGTTTACATTAACAGCGCCAGAGACTGACATAGAAGAGATTGTTGAATAAAATCGTTATTTGGGGTTTTTTGCACACAAAAAGTATTATCGTGGCTTCATGACATTACGGTTTATCCACTGAAGTCACATGGGCTATTTTAACAATGTCTTAACTGCCTTTCTGGACCTTGAAAGTTGCAATTATTTTTCTTTCTATGTGGGGTTTAGAAACCTAAAAAAATTCTTCATTTGTGTTACGAAAATTAGGTCAGTAGTTAATTACTGAAAGAAATTAAATTTTTGGGAAATTTAACTAATCCTTTAACATATACACATTTATATTTAAGTTAACTGTTACCTGTAAACAAATTCAAGTGTGCAGGATGCCTCGTGCTGGTACACCAGATTAAAGTTGTAGTAAATTGCAAACAAAGCAGCAAATCCAGCCATAAAATTGGGGTGTCGATTCATAACAACTTGACCCTCAATACTCAGCAACCACTGGGTTGCAGTGAGAATTTCCTAAAAATAACAAATATAAGAAACACTTTATAAAAATGTATGCTAAAATACAACAGACAAAATGTATCAAGTAATTTAAAGATTTTGGATTTTTATTTCCCTCCCCTCATTGATATGGCCTTTTAAATGCCTAATTAAGTCATTCAGAGTTGTACATGTGAAATGACAATATCCAATCTGGCAAATCAGTGTTGTGTCTATTTGGTCAAATCTGGCACCTTTACGAGACTTCTGATAACCTGTATGGTCTCTATATAGATGTGACTTAAAAGCTGCAAATTTGGTAAATGCACAAGAACATTCAGGTACACCACAGGTAAAACAGCAGTTTGGAAAATTACTGTGACCTTTCATATGCTTGGTAAAACCTACAATGGTATTGCTCTCATGTTGACACAATTTACAGTCAAACATTTCTCTTTCAGATTTAGGTTCAAGGAATATTAAGAAGACGACAACTATGGGAACTTTGAACAGAAAATAAAATGATTTCGAATTTAGTTATGAATAAGGGATTTGTTAAACACTGGTTTTACATGCTCTCAATAAGAAATCCAAACAAGTGAAATAAATGAGAAAATAGCAGCATCAACGATGTTAAAATCATATATATATATATATATATATATATATATATATGATATATGTTTATCATCAGCAAAGCTAACTGCACGTGCGCATTTAATGTAGTTTTGTCTCAACAGCACTTCAGCACTTTATGTCTTGTCTTCCAAACTGAAAATGCTAGTAAGAAATCAAAACTGGTGAAATAAAGGAGAAAATAGCAGCATTTAACGATGATAATATCATATAGCCTTTACTAATGTTTTTCGTCAAAAAAAGCTAACTGCACGTGCGTCTAGTTTTGTCTCACCAACACTTCTTCAGATTTGTCTGGTCTGCCAAACTGCAAATGCTCTAAAAACACTCTCTTGAGGAGCAAAGTCGAATAAAACTGTAAAAATCTGCAGCATTCGTCCATATTTACGATGGTTTTACCTTATAACAGTTCAGCTTCGTCGTCTCAAACCGCTGTTACGGCTGTCACGGTTCTGCCTATCTTGTCTGGCTAATTCTTGGTCTTGAGGCAGAACCAAAACAGAATTCCCTGTTTCATGTGGGGAGAGAGATTTTGGACCTTTTGGGCTTCCATACTCTCCCCGAGTCTCGTCTGTGTTTCCCGCCATTTCGTGTCATTAGCTTCCCCTTAGTGTTTCATCTGTTTCACCTGTCCCCTATTAATTATCCTGTCATTGTCTCCCTTTAAGAGTCCTCTTGTTTCATTGTCTTGTGCGGTTCATTGCTTGTACTTGTGCTCTGTTCCTGTATACCGTGATCTTACCTTGTTCCTGTTTCCCGTGTCAAAGTGAGTGTTAGTTTAGTGTTCTGTTCCAAGTGCTTGTTTTCTTAGTTTTAGTTTAGTAAGTCAGCGTCCTTGTTTTTTGTCAAAGTATATTTATCCCTGTATTGTTTTTCCCCATCGTGGGTTTTGTTTTGCTTGTTTGTTTAGTTTAGTGTTTATTGTTAATAAATATATATTTGTCAAGTCTTCATCCGCCTTGCCTCTGCCTGCACTTGGGTTCTCTGCCATGCCTATCGAGAAGACTCATGACAGAATGAACCGCCCCAACAGAACCCAGCAGGCAACCGCGGACGATTCTTGCGGTCCCACCAGGCCCGACTCCTGTTGGGTTTTAAGCAGGGGGATCGCGGGATCAGGCAGTTCGCTCGGGAGTTCCTGGCTGCAGCTAGGGAGACTGAGTTCGGTGAGGCAGAGCTCAAGGTTATTTTTAACTGCTGCCTCACCGAGCCTCTCCGGCGGTCTGAGATGAGGATGTTGAGCTCCCTGTGGATGGGCGACATGATCAGGTATGTGGTCAACCGGGATGATCCCTGGCCATTAGTGCCAGACTGGGTGTCCACCCCCGTGGCTACCGTCCCGGAGGACCGCGCCCCGGCCGCCCTTACCCTGGGGAGCTCGGCACCCTCATCCGCAGCACCTCCTGCGGCCACTCTACCGTCGGCCAGCCCCACTGGCGGCGGAGGAGAAAGAAACTACCCAGTCCGGAGCTACCCAGTCCGGAGCTACCCAGTCCGGAGCTACCCAGTCCGGAGCTACCCAGTCCGGAGCTACCCAGTCCGGAGCTACCCAGTCCGGAGCTACCCAGTCCGGAGCTACCCAGTCCGGAGCTACCCAGTCCGGAGCTACCCAGTCCGGAGCTACCCAGTCCGGAGCTACCCAGTCCGGAGCTACCCAGTCCGGAGCTACCCAGTCCGGAGCTACCCAGTCCGGAGCTACCCAGTCCGGAGCTACCCAGTCCGGAGCTACCCAGTCCGGAGCTACCCAGTCCGGTGCTAACCCAGTCCGGTGCTACCCAGTCCGGTGCTACCCAGTCCGGTGCTAACCCAGTCCGGTGCTACCCAGTCCGGTGCTACCCAGTCCGGTGCTACCCAGTCCGGTGCTACCCAGTCCGGTGCTACCCAGTCCGGTGCTACCCAGTCCGGTGCTACCCAGTCCGGTGCTACCCAGTCCGGTGCTACCCAGTCCGGTGCTACCCAGTCCGGTGCTACCCAGTCCGGTGCTACCCAGTCCGGTGCTACCCAGTCCGGTGCTACCCAGTCCGGTGCTACCCAGTCCGGTGCTACCCAGTCCGGTGCTACCCAGTCCCAAATATTTTTTGGGGGGGCGCCGTGGGGAGGCGACTGTCCGAGCGGCCGTTCCGGCCGCGGATCCGTTCCAGGAGCCGGGACCAGGCCCGTTCCAGGAGCCGGGACCAGGCCCGTTCCAGGAGCCGGGACCAGGCCCGTTCCAGGAGCCGGAACTAAGCCCGTTCCAGGAGCCGGAACTAAGCCCGTTCCAGGAGCCGGAACCAAGCCCGCCGTCAAGTCCGGCCGCCCAGCCGCCGTCAGAGAGCGCTGCCCAGCCGCCGTCAGAGAGCGCTGCCCAGCCGCCGTCAGAGATCGCTGCCCAGCCGCCGTCAGAGAGCGCTGCCCAGCCGCCGTCAGAGAGCGCTGCCCAGCCGCCGTCAGAGAGCGCTGCCCAGCCGCCGTCAGAGAGCGCTGCCCAGCCGCCGTCAGAGAGCGCTGCCCAGCCGCCGTCAGAGAGCGCTGCCCAGCCGCCGTCAGAGAGCGCTGCCCAGCCGCCGTCAGAGAGCGCTGCCCAGCCGCCGTCAGAGAGCGCTGCCCAGCCGCCGTCAGAGAGCGCTGCCCAGCCGCCGTCAGAGAGCGCTGCCCAGCCGCCGTCAGAGAGCGCTGCCCAGCCGCCGTCAGAGAGCGCTGCCCAGCCGCCGTCAGAGAGCGCTGCCCAGCCGCCGTCAGAGAGCGCTGCCCAGCCGCCGTCAGAGAGCGCTGCCCAGCCGCCGTCAGAGAGCGCTGCCCAGCCGCCGTCAGAGAGCGCTGCCCAGCCGCCGTCAGAGAGCGCTGCCCCAGCCGCCGTCAGAGAGCGCTGCCCAGCCGCCGTCAGAGAGCGCTGCCCAGCCGCCGTCAGAGAGCGCTGCCCAGCCGCCGTCAGAGAGCGCTGCCCAGCCGCCGTCAGAGAGCGCTGCCCAGCCGCCGTCAGAGAGCGCTGCCCAGCCGCCGTCAGAGAGCGCTGCCCAGCCGCCGTCAGAGAGCGCTGCCCAGCCGCCGTCAGAGAGCGCTGCCCAGCCGCCGTCGAGTCCGGCTGCCCAGCCGCCGTCGAGTCCGGCTGCCCAGCCGCCGTCGAGTCCGGCTGCCCAGCCGCCGTCGAGTCCGGCTGCCCAGCCGCCGTCGAGGTCCGGCTGCCCAGCCGCCGTCGAGTCCGGCTGCCCAGCCGCCGTCGAGTCCGGCTGCCCAGCCGCCGTCGAGTCCGGCTGCCCAGCCGCCGTCGAGTCCGGCTGCCCAGCCGCCGTCGAGTCCGGCTGCCCCAGCCGCCGTCGAGTCCGGCTGCCCAGCCGCCGTCGAGTCCGGCTGCCCAGCCGCCGTCGAGTCCGGCTGCCCAGCCGCCGTCGAGTCCGGCTGCCCAGCCGCCGTCGAGTCCGGCTGCCCAGCCGCCGTCGAGTCCGGCTGCCCAGCCGCCGTCGAGTCCGGCTGCCCAGCCGCCGTCCAACCCTGTCAGGCTGATCTTCAGACCCTGGTCCAGCCCGGCATTCCAGCCGTGGTCCAGCCCTCCAGTCCTGCAGGGGACTAGGACGGTTCCCCCCAGGACTACCCCTGTCAAGCCTCCTGGGGCTCGCGCCCTGGCGCGTCCCCAAGGGCTGGAACTTTCCCACCCAGCCCTCCCCCTTTTGGACTTCCCATGTCTTCTTGTTTGCCCCCACCCCCCCTCCCTTGTTTGTTATTTTTATTAAGTCACCCTAATCCCCTATTGATTCTTGCCTGTCTGCCACTGATTTTGTTTTCCATGTTTTGTTTAGTCTTGTCTATGTCTCAGTCTGTCTTGTCCTGTGAGTCTCCTTGAGGAGCGTCAGGATGTCGCTCCTTAAGGCGGGGGTTCTGTCACGGTTCTGCCTATCTTGTCTGGCTAATTCTTGGTCTTGAGGCAGAACCAAAACAGAATTCCCTGTTTCATGTGGGGAGAGAGATTTTGGACCTTTTGGGCTTCCATACTCTCCCCGAGTCTCGTCTGTGTTTCCCGCCATTTCGTGTCATTAGCTTCCCCTTAGTGTTTCATCTGTTTCACCTGTCCCCTATTAATTATCCTGTCATTGTCTCCCTTTAAGAGTCCTCTTGTTTCATTGTCTTGTGCGGTTCATTGCTTGTACTTGTGCTCTGTTCCTGTATACCGTGATCTTACCTTGTTCCTGTTTCCGTGTCAAAGTGAGTGTTAGTTTAGTGTTCTGTTCCAAGTGCTTGTTTTCTTAGTTTTAGTTTAGTAAGTCAGCGTCCTTGTTTTTTGTCAAAGTATATTTATCCCTGTATTGTTTTTCCCCATCGTGGGTTTTGTTTTGCTTGTTTGTTTAGTTTAGTGTTTATTGTTAATAAATATATATTTGTCAAGTCTTCATCCGCCTTGCCTCTGCCTGCACTTGGGTTCTCTGCCATGCCTATCGAGAAGACTCATGACAACGGCGCGCCCCTCACGATTCTATGACTCGCCTGAAATTTAAAGTTAAAGACACATTCCTTTACTAAATAAACGTAACGTTTTGACGGACAAAAATATTGGAATCAAACACTTTTACATCTTACTAAATGTCCTGATAACACACAGTTGTTAACAAGTCGATAAAATAAATAGCATCTCACATCTGTTCAAAATATGAATCGCTAAAACAGCATTAAGTAGTACATTAGATCGTAATATTTATGGACGTAAATTTAAGTTAACTTACCAAAAATTGAAAAAATAGTGCCTTTTATATTCAACTCTTCTTGCCCTGCTCCAGTCCACCAGTTTTCAAATCTTAGCCCGCGCAATCCCATAATGCCACATCACAGTTCATTGTTGTAAAACCATATGAACTACAGTGAGAACACCTCTTAGCTGTAAATCAGTTTACAGTTGACAGGGAAATATACTGTTAACAACTGTAATACTCTTTTTGACCCATAATGCATTGCGAATTACAGTAATAACTTGTAAAATGATAAAACAATACATTTCAGTAGAATTTTGCTGTAGAATCTACAGCAATTTTTACAGTGTACCAGGTGCCGCCAAAAGACAGCGCCCAGGTTGCAGAGGCAACGTTAACGAGACACGTGCAGAAGTTAAGAAATTAGTCTGTTTGTCTAAAGTTCCGTGATATAACATGATCAAGAGCACAGTTTACAATTAATATATGTTCAGTGAATTAAATGGTGATTTTAGTGACCACCACTTGATTAGAGTCTTATGCATTGCCATATGTTCACATGCACAACTACAACATGCCAAAAAGTCTAACACGAGTCAAGGGACAAGAGCCCAACTCAGGGAAACATTACGATGATGGTGACTCTTGTTAGCTGGGAACGTTCCTAAAATATTAAAGTAGACACACGTTCTTAAAAACCAAGGAATGTTCTGATAAACTTTTAGGTGGAAAGCATATCTTTTTTTAATGCGGTTAATAATTTTGAATGGGTTACTATAAAGAAACTAAATAATTCTAACTATTTGAATTTGAATTTATAATGATATTCCTTGTAATCTGTTGCCCAGTTTTTTTTAGCATATTCAGTAAGTTTGCTTAGTTTACTTTGCTACGCATGCAAATAAATTAAATTTTACTTCACTGAACTTAACAGGATACTGGGACGCATGCATTACAAACATTAATGGATGTCTTTGCAGAAAACGGGTAAAAATATGCCTTTCAATTATTTTTCGTTTTTCAGTTCAGACTTTCAAGTGAAATAAGTAGTATTACAAGAAAAACACATTTATTAGGCCTCACCCTCTACTCAAAAATTCAAATGATTCTTACACAAGACAAGGTACCGGAAAAGTCTCCTTGAACAAAACAATAAAACATGCAGAGAGGTTCGACTAAGATCTGAACTTTATTACAAACATAGACATGCACAACGTTTAAAGTAACAGAAAGTAAAATGAACATTGAGGTGGAAACAAGAAGACAATGAAACAATAACTATCTTTAAGATGTTCACCTGCTCTACTCGTTGTCTTCTCTCTCTCTCTCATAACCTGTGTCTCTTTTTCTTTAATACGTTCACCTGCTCTAATCGTCGTATTCTCTCTGTCGTCACCTGTGTCTCGTTTAAGTTCTGAATTTGCCAATTGATTGACGTGGCGAGGCATATTCCCAATCATTGACCGAAATAAAAAAATTCCCGGCAAGAAGTGACATTTAACCTGAGTTTGCCCAAACAAGGATGGCTAGTCCTGCCAAGGTTCAAAAGGCAGACGAGAACACACTGGAAGGGTTCCTCTTCAGCGTGTCTCCCAGGAGAGAATCAAGAACGGGAACCCATTTTTCAGAGCCGTAATTCAATCTGCCAGGCAGGAGTACCACGGAGTCGTGTTTGTTTTTCTATGGAAAAGCCAGCGTTGTTCATGCAGGTGGCAAAGAACGGCAACGTTGTGAGACTGCGGAATGTCAAGCGGAGTTTGAGTAAGATCTGTTGTCTTATAGCCTATGTGGTTCCTTTAATTGCGCTCACCCGAAGGGCTTAACGAAAATCTTTGCTTGTTCCTCAGGCTTTTCCGATCCGGATGGTTACGACATCTTGTGCTCCTTTAACCAGCATGGAAGTGACGAGCCTGCCGTTCCTCCCCTGTGCGCCGCCGAGCTCCAAGAGGCGCTCAATATAGCGGAGGTGAAAGCCCTCGGACCGAAACAGAAGGTGAGAATGTTAAAACTTAAAATGTTATAATGCTTAAATGTTAATGTTTCTGTGCGTCCATTGACCGAAATGGACAGAGCCTCACACTTTCATTCTTTTTTGCAGGTGGGAGAAGTTTTTGGAAAAGTCAAACTCAACGGTTCTGTGAGCAAGGTAGTGCCCGTCAACTGCTCAGATTGTGAGCTTAAGGAAATCGTTATCAACGACGGGACTGGCGACATGAAGGTGACCCTGTGGGACCCTTTTGCGAATCCCAAAAAGGCCATGAAATCTTACGCCTTCAAAAATCTGTGCACCCGGGACAGAGGGTACATATACCTGCGCACAGGCCCGTCCAGCGTCGTCGAGCCGATTACCGATTTTACCGAGTCGGAAGACAAGAGCGAAACTAGCCAGCAGGAATCGAGGTCAACAGCGCTTTTGAGTGCCAAAGTGAAGGGCGTCGAAATCACCATCCAACGCCGGTGTCCCAGTTGCCGAGCCAGACAGACGGCGTTCATTGAAAAGTCCGTGTTGCACCGGTGCAAGGGCTGCAGGCTGAAGCAGTCATCGCTGGCCTTCGTTGCCTCCTTCTCGGGAAAGGCCATAGTCGGGACGGACAACGGCGAAGTCAATGTGGTCCTCATCAGCTCGGCGCTGTCCATCTACGCCCTGTGCAGTATGTTGAACGACGCAGAGGCCATCGAAAATCACCTTCTGGTGTTACCCGGCCTAGACCTGACCATCAATGCTGATTGGTTCCTTTTGTCTATCCAACGAGCTGTTGAGCCACCTGCCCCTTCGGAGGAGACTTTAAATAACTCTGATGAATTCCTTCAGGAGATGCTGGAACTTGCTGAGGTTGCAGACCACCTGCCTCTTCACACACAGCCAGTGGTACTTCCAGCACCTGAAGAGACGTTGAGTGAGGTACAGTGTTTGTTCACAAGATTCCGTTTAGTTCGTTCATGTTTGGCAAATGACTTTGCCACAAATGTCCGGTTTGAAATGCCGTACTTTAAATGCTTTATTTAGTACGTATTTTTGTTGAAGTTCTGCTGAATGTTTCTGTTCGTGTTTCTTGAACAATGTGTTTAGAACGTTGTTTTGATGTTATTTGTAGGTGATAAATGTAGGTGATAGACATTGGTTAAAGAGTTGGACTTGTAACCCGAAAGTTGTGAGTCTTAGGGCTCCCAGAAAATATAATTGGGGGGAGTGAATAAACACCACTCTTGTTCCAATAACAAAAGGAGCCATTGAGCAAGTGTGACTTCTGCGTTTAACGCAAGCACCCACTGCAGTTTCTAGTTGGGGGAGACTTAAAGCAGAGTGAAATGGGAAAATAAGAAATTAGTTGAATCAGAACAGCACTTCTATACACCACTGCAGTGTGCG
This sequence comes from Triplophysa dalaica, assembly GCF_015846415.1. Classification (NCBI taxonomy): domain Eukaryota; kingdom Metazoa; phylum Chordata; class Actinopteri; order Cypriniformes; family Nemacheilidae; genus Triplophysa; species Triplophysa dalaica. The sequence continues at coordinate 83,054 of NW_026622648.1, forward strand.
GTGTAAGCAGTGGTGGAGGAAGTACTTAAGTTTAGTACTTAAGTAAAAGTACAACTACCCTGCAAAATATATACTTAAGTAAAAGTATAATTACTACATCAACATCTTAAGTAAAAGTCATAAGTACATACTTTTAAATTTACTTTAAAGTATTTTTTTAAGTAAAAGTACAATCAGTTATCTCGATGTCTGGGCAGTTCAATTGTAATAGTCACAAACAATTTATATTGTGTACTGGAAAGGGTTGTTGTGCAAGCTCTCTGCAATACTGACACACTGTAAAAATCTGGTTATTTACTTATTACTCATTAAATATTAATTAAGCTAAGCCAATTATGACATACAAATTATTTTATTTTTACTATACTGCAGTAAAAAAAAACTCAAAAGTACACAGGTGAGTGTTATTCTGAACACTTTAATCAAATTTGTATGACCAGTTTATTCTGCTCAACAGCAGTTGCTTTAGTCCTTTACCTTGGCCTGCATGGGGAAATTTTTGCTAAAACTGCATTTGAGGCTTATACTCCATTGATGACAGAAAATCCAAAAGCATTACGCTAATAATGTATAACACATTAGAATGAGAAAAAAATAAGCACCAAACAAAATTTGACAAGGGTGAGTGCTTCTCTTAAAACATGCAAGCAATATTGCTATTTAGAACTCTGATCAACCTAATATAACATTAACAGGACAAAAAAAAAAACCAATGAAGTCAATATAAAGGCAGATGCTACGATAAGAAACTTAAAAACAAAGGACCTTCAATAAAAATTTTGGCCAGGCAATCAAAGGTCAAAAGGGCAAAATGCCCCTATAGAACATGAGAGTATTAGAGCCCTAATACTGTATTTGGTTCCGCATAGCATTACCAATAGTTTTTGTTCAATTTCAACAAAATTTGGTTCTCAAAGTTTTTTGATACTAGCCTGCCTCTTTTTGCAGAAAAAATGTGCCCTGCTGTGCTAAACATTCGTTTGCATGCTGCTGATGGGAGCAGTGGTGTGTTGAGCTTCAGGGACAAATTAAAAACTGCGGGCACTGACTTGAGTATGTCCACTGAGGTAGAAGTGTTGGCCAGATAGGCATCCAACTGTTTTGTGGTTTCGTGGACATTTCCCTTCATAAGGCCAAAAAAGTCTTCCTCCTCAGATCCAGAATGGCTACCAGGTGATGATAAGGCTGACTCTTCCTCCATGTGTGTCTTGATGTAGTCCATGCCTGCACACACACACACACACACACACACACACAAAAAAAATCCAAACATGAATGAAGTGTATTTCTGTCTAGCCTTTTAAAAAACATATATTGGTTAAAATGAACCACTACCCATTATTCTATTAACAAATGAATGCTTGACAAAGAAATTATTTAAATGACTTACCCAACTTTAGCAAGTTTTCATTGCTTGTCCATGATGTGCGGAACTTAGGAAGTAAAATTGCAGCAGATATGAGTTCTGGGTCATTCATCATTTTTCCAAACCGCTGCTGTATTCCTTCCTGAAGAGCAGAGATCAGTGGCTGGCAGAACTTGGATGAAGTTTGGAGGCGGTCCAGCTTCACAGTTAGGAGCGCTATAGTGGGTACCAGCCATCCCATGTGGACATCCACCTCTCCCTGCAATATGTTGAGTGCCTTAGAGACTGGGCTCATGGTTGATGCATAGTCAGACAAGAAAGCAAGTTCTGCAGGCTGAACCTGTAAAACACCATGTGAGAACATGCATAATGTCAGCATGATAAGCATAGGCTACACTATTTCAGTTCAATTAAATGGAGTAAATCATTAGTAAACAACATTATTTTACACAATCAATAGCCTACCACATCACAACTACGTATCTGCTCCATGACAAACTTACATTGGGACGTTAAGTGCAATGGTCACTGCTCTGACTGCTCCTTCTCCACTTTCCCTAATTATCCTCAGTATTCGCTCAACTGCAAGGAAGAGAGAGTTCCACCTGGTCTCAACTGGACGGATCAATTGCAGCTTGCACTCCCTCTCAATAACCTCTGCAGCTGTAGATGACCGGGAACTCTTATTCCAAAGAGCTGAGCACTTGGCAAATGCTGCACGAGATACCTTCTTGTACATAGCATTTGATTCAGCTTTTCTAGCATCTACGGTTGAGATCAAATTCTGAATATGACAGGCACAACGGTGATGCTTTGGAAGCTGTTATTCAGAACACTCATCTTCTTCCTCCATCAAAGCTTCCACTTCAACACCCTCTGTCTCCTCTTCTGCATCCTCCTCTTCACTGTCATCCACACCTTTACTCTCATCTGTAATTGAACTTCCTTCATCTTCACATGCATAAACTCGGAAGGCCTTAATAAAGTTTGAGGCATTATCTGTTGTGGTCCTAACAATTTTTTCACGGATGTTATACTCACTATGAATATCATTAAGCGCACTGGCTAACACATCATAAGAATGTGTCCCTTTCAGCCTTTTACAAGCCAGAGCCACAGACTTTCTTTCTAGGGTATCTGGCTCTATCCAGTGGGCAGTAGCCCCAATGAAACTTTGCCTATGAGCGGTCCAACAGTCTGTAGTTGTGGCAATATACTTAACAGTCTGCATTGCATTCTTCAATTTTTCTTTCATTTGCTTTGTGCACTTATCAATTCTCTCTCTCAATGTTGTACGTGACATGACTGTGTAATCAGGTTGAGTACAATGTATTAAATCAACAAACCCAGTCTGTTCTACTACTCCAAAAGGGTGCAAACCCTGGACAATAAAGTTAACCACTGCAAGGTCTATGGTCTTCTGAGATACTTTGATGTCCTCAAGTTTTCGCTGCTTTATTGAAGAACCTCCATCAGCAAACAATGTCCCCTTCTTTTTAGAAGTTGCTGCCAAGTACTCCTTCAGAAGTGCTCTGTGCTTTCTCTATAAAAGATAGTGACAACAGAATTAATACACATTTAGCATTAGTAGTATTAGTATTTAGTAATATAGTCAATCTACAACCAAAATAAATCTCACAACATAATGTATTTTTTAAAATATTTTTTTTATAAATACAAATATTTTTTAAGGGTTCAAGAATTAATCTAAACCACTACTAGTTAAGTGCAAGTGCAAACACTAACCTTACATTTTACTAGCATATGATATTACTTTGTTATGACTGGCAACATGTAAGTAAGTACCACATAAGCAAAAAGCTACTGTATTTGCCATGTTTGGACCCTAAAGTTACAGGATTTTAGATTTACGTTAATACAAAACCACAGTGCATACGCAAATTTTTTAGAATTTGCAAACATATGGGGCACTGAAACGCGAAACCAACATATGTTTGCAAATTCTAAAAAATGTCATGATATTGACAAAAAACAACTGTCATAGTGCAAAATTGTTCCCAATCGAATCAAACCAAGATATAGTTTTGCCTGCATGCTTACTTGTAAATGTCAACTAAATACCCAATGTTGAATGGTAAAGAAGCTAGAACATATGTCCATATGTATAAAAAGTTTGAAACTTTTTTCATCGAGTCAAAACAAACAGGTATTTTAGCCAACTACGAATGTACAGATATATAGCAGTAGTTTGCTCATATCCAAAAATGTAACGTACTAGCAAGCTATCGTCCCTGCTGTGCTAATAACCAGCTAATGAAGTTGCCCTGTTAGTGCTAACGTTACCACTAACTGGCTGTGTTATGTTATGTTGACATCCGTTTTTCTATAACAGTCATAGCACCATTTCATAGCAAGTTTGTAACTTAAATATTAATAACTAGCATTGCATGTCTTACCTCTATATGTTTCTTCAAATTTAAAGGGGAGTTTTTAAACGCCAACAGTTCTTTGCGTTGAGGTAGGCACTTGACACATTGAAAACGCCAGGAGTCATTCTTTGAACCTTTAAATTCAAATGACTTGCTTAAATAAGGCCAGGGATGTCTCTCAGAATCAGAGCTGCAGGGCACAGGCTCAAGCTCCGTCGACGTTGTTGGCTCTTCGTCCATGTTTGATATTGGTGTCCACCGTGTCCTTCGATTTACACACTTCCGCTTGTGTTGTTTCAAAACGCGCGCTGAGCGTGTGAGTTCTTTGACCAATCAGATCTCCGATCTGTTTCAACGTGCATTGGCCAGCAATGCCAAAACGTCAGTCAACCAAAAAATGTGTATGCAAGAGATTCGGAAGGATGTAACGACACGCATTTTAATAATGTAGTGGAGTACAAAGTACAGATAATTGCTGAAAAATCTACTTGAGTAAAAGTAGGTATGCATTATTTTTTTTAATTAAGTAAAGTATAGATACATAAAAATGTACTTAAGTACAGTAACGAAGTACAAATACTTCGTTACATTCCACCACTGTATACAGACTATTTTACGATTAGAACGGTTAGGGAACATCAGCAAACAACGTGAAACTGAAAATAAATACTTCAATGTTATCCCATTTGATTTTTTTAGATTTGATTTTTTTTTTATTGTTTAATTGTTTATGAAAAAAATCTATTCATTACCCAGATAGGACACTCCACCTGGCTTACGTTAGTTTACATCTGTATTTACATCTGCAGTACATAGTTTGCTCATCTCCAATACCTCTCAGAGATGTCTGAACGTCTTTAATATGTCTGATAAAGATCTGGAGATCTACTGCTTAAAAACATCTGCTAAACATCTTATAAAGAGCAGCTTTACATCTATTCTAAATCATACATATCTTACACACATCTTCTAGATGTCTATAAGATGCCTGAAAGCAGACATCTATGAGCTGTATTGCAGATGAGGAAACTATGTTATGTAGATGTCTTGCAGATGTAAATGCAGACGAAGTAAGCCAGATCATGGTGTAAATTGAAATTAACAAAGACTAAAATTAATAAATGTTGTACAAGTGTTGTTCATATTAGCTAATGCATTAAGCAAATTTGAAAAAAGTAGAATCTTATTGTAAAGTCTTACCATGTCATAGTTAGGCCTGTCGTGATAACAAGTGTTTTTTTAAATAAATTGCATCAGAAATGATTGCGATAGCTTATATTATCACCGTTTTATGAACATTTTAACTCACTGATTGTGTAATGATTATATATTAATAAATCTACACTCTTTAAAAGAACAAAGTGCAATTCAATTCAAGTTTATTTATATAGCGCTTTTAACAATGTGCATTGTGCCAAAGCAGCTTTACAGGAGCAAACAGGAAAAATACAAAGGTAAAACACAGCACAGTGTAAGGTGTTTATAGAAGAAGTAAGATCATTCTAATAAATAATATTAAATTAAAAACTATCCCGGTGAGTAAGCCAACACTACCCTGCTGTGGCGAGGAACCCAAACTCCAATGATTGATTAATGAACAAAATAAACACTCAGGAGAAACCAGGCTCAGCCGGGAGGGCCAGATACCCTCTGATGTGTCATAGCTGCACTCAGTGACCCCGACCAAAAACCACTAAACAAATATCAACGAGGAAGAGCACACCATCTGCAACCCAGAAAGTCCCACTCGCCGAAAACCGTGTAGCTTCAACCCCGTCCCATCCCATGATCGACACCAGAAAACAGGGGAACCACGAGGGAAAATAGTAATGGCATGTTGAAACTTAATTCCTCTGTTGTCCGACATCGACCACAAAACCAGACCCACACAGTCCCAGCAAATGAATCCCCCCAACCACAACCAACGAGCCCCCTCACTCCCCACAAACACCCACCCAGGAACCTCCAATCAGGGCCCCTGAATGCAGCTATAACTTCAAACTGCTGACATGTGATGTCAGTTTAGCATAAATACCAAGTATTGTAACTTCAGCATTAATGTGACAAGTACTCCGTCTTTGCTCTTGGTTGGGCATGGAGTGGACTAATCTGGGGTGGTCTGATGGTCGTATTTCTCTTGGGTGGTGGTGGAATTGTGTTAGATGGAGCTGGGATGGTCAGTCAGTCTGCAGTTGTAGGTGGCGTAATCTCTAGTTGGGGATGGGGATATGTCGATCATCTGGACCTGGTGGAATTTCTCCCTACCTCGGGACGGGCATCCCGAGGCGGAGGCAGAGAGAGAATAATTACGTACCTGCTGTTCATTAACCCTGCATTGTGAAAGATTGGGTGAAAAGATGTGTCTTTGATTTAGATCTAGATCTTTAAATTGGGAGAGTGTGTCTGACCCTCGAATAGTATCAGGAAGGCTATTATAGAGTTTAGGTGCTACGTATTAGAAAGCTCGACCCCCTTTGGTGGATTTAGTTATTCTTGGTGTTACCAAAAGTCCTGAGTTTTGAGATCTTAGAGAGCGTGATAGGTTGTAATTTGATAAAAGCTCAGATAAGTAAGAAGGGGCTAAACCGTTCAGGGCTTCGTAAGTAATTAAAATAATTTTAAATTCAATACGATACTTAATGGTAGCCAGTGAAGCGATGATAAAACTGGGGTTATGTGATCGCATTTTCTTGACATAGTTAGAACTCTTGCAGTTGCATTCGGAAAAAACAGTAGTTTGTTTATTGATGATACAGGACAACCACTAAGTAGAGCATTACAATAGTCAAGTCTTGAGGTCACAAATGCATGAATAAGCTTTTCTGCATAAAATATTTTGTAATTTGGCAACAAGGTGGAAGGTGGAAGAAGGCTGTTTTTGTGATATTTGAGATGTGATTTGTAAATGACAGGTTGCCGTCTAATATATCGCCTAGGTCTTTAACTGTATTTGTTGGAGTAACAGTGCAGCCTTTAATTTGCAGGCTGTAATCGGAGATATTCTGTTTACATGGAATTTACTAGTCATCTAATGTTTTATGTCTTTGATGTACTCTGCCAATTTGGATAGTTTGAAGGAATCATCTGGTCTTGATGAGATAAATAGCCGAGTATCATCTGGATAACAGTGGAAGCTAATTCCATGTTTTCTAATAATGTTGCCGAGGGGCAGCATGTATATTGAGAAAAGCAAGGATCCTAAAACCGATCCTTGAGGTAATCCATAATTTACTTGCGTAAGATTTGACGATTTCCCATTTAAATGGACATATTGATATCTGAAGATCTGAACCATTGTAGTACCTGTCCCTGAATACCGGTATAATTGTCTAAACGATCTAATAGTATTTTATGGTCTACAGTATCGAAAGCAGCACTAAGATCAAGAAGGACTGAGAGTGTGATGTTACCTTTATCTGATGCAATAAGAAGGTCATTGACTACACTGAAAGGGAAACAAACCAACCAACTATCATGAAAACAAACACTAACATTAACAAACATGAAATGTAAAAGCAGTTAAGGAATGAAAGAAATAGATAAAGGAAAGAGTGGCAGTATTACATCAGATATTCACATCTGCATACACCATCAAGAACAATCTCCTTATTTAAAGGGGTAAAAGCTTAAATCGCAGCTATTAAGCAATAGATCATATACTTGCATTGGCTTCTTGGGTGTGCTGGGACAAGTTCTGTTGCACGTGAACAAAGTTTCAGATTCCTGATGGGTTTAGAGCAAGCGGGTGAGTCTGTTGGATTCTTTCTTGGGACCGGATTGTCTGATGAAGGTAGAACAAACTTCCGAAGCAATCTGCCGGAAGAAGCTTTCTCCAAGCTGTCTCGACAGGTGTGCGAACACGAGATAGCAAATACCAACAGACAAAGTTTCCTCCGTCCACAGATGTTTTAAGTCTGGGGTTAAGTCCAAAGCGATGATATGATTTTGGGCTCGAAAACATGCTTCTTTGTGCGGCTTATTAACTCATTTGCATTTATGGTCGCCTGGAATTTTGAAGCTCTAATAATCTTGAAATAATATCAAATCAGTATAGTATAAAATACATTACTGTGCTATACACCATCTTTTAAGAAATGATGAGGGAAACATTTAGATATGAAACTTGAAAGGATTATAAATACAATGACCTTTAGTTTGTACAAGAATGTAAATATAAACAGAATACAACTAAACACACATGCTTTTGAGGTAATAGGTGAGGCCATATAACATGGGGACAAGCATACAATGTGGATATACATTTCGAACCATTATTTTGTGGCTCAGGAGAGAACAAGAGGACTTATTCAACAAGAAATGTATCAGTCTCTCTGCCATATGGTGAGTGTCTTTTTTTACCTTCTCCCCGATGGTCCTTTGAAGTCCAGGGGAGGGTATTGGAATCTGTCCTGGTCAGTGATGGATGTGGTAAAAAAGGCAATTTGACCCAAAATACCTGGCGCCGGTTTGACTCCTGCTGAGAGCTTGTAGTTTTATGGACAACAGATGGCAATCCCTGTTCTACCCCATATTCTACACTGAATTAATTAAATCCTGGCACACCTGACATTGATTGTGAAGGTAAGAACTTTTACACTTCATTCATTCCATATCATATATTCATATACTCCACATCAGATTCTGGAATAGACCTGTGTGTCTATTAGGGCTGTGTGATTTTGGAAAAATAATGTAATTGCGATTTTTCTGACAGAAATTGCCACTTAAATTTGATTTGCGATTTAATTTAAATGTAAAGTCAGGTTTCAGCTCAATATCCATTTGCTAATATTCTAAACTGTATAGATCAGGGGTGTCCAAAGTCGGCCCTGGAGGGCCACAGTCCTGCAGAGTTTAGCTCCAATTTGGCTCAACACAACTGTTTGGAAGATTCTAGTCTGCTTTGTGAGACCTTGATTAGGGTTGAAGCTAAACTTTGTAGGACACAGGCCCTCCAGGACTGACTTTGGACACCCCTGGTATAGATTGATGTTGGGAGTAAAATAAATTCAGAGAAATGATTCTCTCTTCGTTTTGTTTACTAATAAGGTCTCTGTGTTGTTGCAAATAAAGCTCAATATGGTGATAATATCATCATTTGATAGTAATAATCTACTATAGCGTTTACCGTAGTACAGTGTTTTTCAACTCCAGTTCTCTGACCCATTCTTTCAAAATGTTTAGGTGTCTCCCTATTTAAAACACCTGATTAAACTCGGCAGCTCTTTAGTGCCTTAATAGGCCATTTTCACAAGGACTTCACTTAACTTCTGCCTTTTTCGTAAATCAACATACAACCGTCTGGTAACAAACAACAAGAAAAAGAAGGCCATGGCTGTGTGACTGGAGGGCCGATGAATTCCGAAAATGTACAGAGTTGCCGGTTTATGGCAAAGGGATAGATTTAAGAGCCAGATTCTAAGGTTGCCTGGCAAGCATCAGCTGGCTGGAAACGCAAAAAGGCTTCACCGAGTGCTTCTTCATTGCGGAGCTGCAGGTACGAGCGAATGTGTACCCAACAGCTGAGTCCGACTCGCAGGCAGGCCCAAAACAACAGCCTCATGCAAGCTCTGTTCATCGAGATTGGAATCGGTCTCCCACATCCTGGGGCAGTCTGTCATGGTTTCACCGCTCCTTGTCAGGTATTTCTTGGTTTAGGGGTGGAATCATACAGAATCCTTTGTTTCATGTGGGGAGAGATGTTTTTGACCTTGTGGCCTTCCATACTCGTTGCATCATCGTTCCTACCCTCCTGTTTCCTAGTTTGTGTTAATTAGCTTCCCCTTAGTGTTTGATCTGTGTCACCTGGTCCCTATCTATCATCCTGTGTTTGTCTCCCTATAAAACATCCTCTTGTTTCATTGTCCTGTGCTGGTTCGTTGTATGTAGCCGTCGATGTACCTGTGTATCATATCTTGCTCGTGTTAGTTCAGTGTCATATCCAGTGTTTGTTTTGTTAGTTAGTGAGTCTCCTTGTATACATTATTATTTACCCTGTCTTGTTCTTCCCCAGTGTGGGTTTTGTTTAGCCCGTTTTTGTGGTGTTCTTTATTATTAATAAATCCCTGTTACCCCTACCAACCATCTCGTCTCGTGCTTGCCTGCAATTGGGTTCTCTTCTCCCCTGTCTATATCGTGACAGAACAACCCGCCCGTACTGAACCCAGCAGGCAGTTACGGTCGAACCGATGGATGGTCCAAGATCCTGCCAAGCCCATACCTTGTTTGGTTTCAAGCAGAACGGGAAGTTCGTGAAGGACTTTGCCATGGACTTCCTGGCGTCAGCGCAGTCCTCGGGGTTCAACGAGGCAGAGCTAAAGATAATTTTTAATAGCTGCCTTGATGAGCCCCTAGGACCTGCTGAAATGCGGCAGCTGAAACCCCTAGGTTTAGTGGATACACTCCAGACCTTGTTGGATCGAGAGTGGTCCAGGGATGCCTCCAGGGATGCCTCCAGGGAGAGTTCTCCCACAGGGCTGGTCACCATCCCGGAGGACCAGGTCCTGCAGATCGGGGTCTCGGGCCTCTCCTCACCTCCCGTACCCTCTTCACCGTCCACCAGCCTCACTGGCAAGCGGGGAAGGCGCGAGTCGTGGGACTCCCCGTCCGACTCAAGTGCGGGGTCAGCCGAGGTTCCCACCGGTTCTCTGCAGCCGGCAACACCCCCTGTGAGCCGGTCTAAGAGAAAGAGACTCCGGTGGTCCCGCCAAAGTCCCGAGTCCGGAGGCCCAGAGTCCGGAGGTGTCAAGCCCCAAAGTCCCGAGTCCGGTGGTGTCATGCCCCAAATATTTTTTTGGGGGGCGCTGTGGGGATGTGACGGTCCGAGCGGCCAGCCCGGCCGCGGATTCTCCCCAGCAACCGGCGCCAAGCCCGGTCCAGCAGCCGGCGTCAAGCCCTGTAGTCCAGCCGGCCCAGCAGCCGGCGTCAATCCCTGTAGTCCAGCCGGCCCAGCAGCCGGCGTCAAGCCCTGTAGTCCAGCCGGCCCAGCAGCCGGCGTCAAGCCCTGTAGTCCAGCCGGCCCAGCAGCCGGCGTCAAGCCCTGTAGTCAGCGCCAGCAGCCGGCCAGCCTGTAGTCCAGCCGGCCCAGCAGCCGGCGTCAAGCCCTGTAGTCCAGCCGGGTCACAGCCCGACAGTCCAGCCGGGTCACAGCGCGACAGTCAAGCCGGGTCACAGCACGACAGTCCAGCCGGGTCACAGCCCGACAGTCCAGCCGGGGAGAAGGATGGTTTTGCCCAGAGCTCGTGTCAAGTCTCCGGGGGTTCGCGCTCCCGAGCGCCACCCCGGGTTGAGACTGTCCCTCCCTGTCCCACCCCTTTTGCTCCACTCCCCTTGAACTTTTGGCTTCTTCATTGCGGAGCTGCAGGTACGAGCGAATGTGTACCCAACAGCTGAGTCTGACTCGCAGGCAGGCCCAAAACAACAGCCTCATGCAAGCTCTGTTCATCGAGATTGGAATCGGTCTCCCACATCCTGGGGCAGTGTGTCATGGTTTCACCGCTCCTTGTCAGGTATTTCTTGGTTTAGGGGTGGAATCATACAGAATCCTTTGTTTCATGTGGGGAGAGATGTTTGTTACCTTGTGGCCTTCCATACTCTCCCCGAGTCGCGTCATCGTTCCTTCCCTCCTGTTTCCTAGTTTGTGTTAATTAGCTTCCCCTTAGTATTTGATCTGTGTCACCTGGTCCCTATCTATCATCCTGTGTTTGTTTCCCTATAAAACATCCTCTTGTTTCATTGTCCTGTGCTGGTTCGTTGTATGTAGCCGTCGATGTACCTGTGTATCATATCTTGCTCTCTGTATACCATACCTTGTTCTCGTTTACCCCTTGTCAAAGTAAGTGTTAGTTCAGTGTCCTATCCAGTGTTTGTTTTGTTAGTTTTAGTTAGTGAGTCTCCTTGTATAAATTATTATTTACCCTGTCTTGTTTTTCCGCATTGTGGGATTTGTTTTGCCTGTTTTTGTAGTGTTCTTTATTGTTAATAAATCCCTGTTACCCCTACCTACCATCTCATCTCGTGCTTGCCTGCAATTGGGTTCTCTTCTCCCCGGTCTATATCGTGACACAGTGACCTGGGGTGCAGTCAATGCGGATTCTGAGGCACCATAAGATCTGTTGTGAAAGCATCGGATGAGAGGTCCACCGGGAATGGCCGTTTCAAAATCTGAAACCTCAAAATCGTAAGAAAAAGTTTGACTTGAGCATAAGAATAATTGCCTTTCTCTCTATTATTTTATGTACGAAAAAACAACATATGCAATAGAAATATATTGACAACACTTGATGTGCAGTACTGAATACTGGACACACTGTATAATCAAACTGTTTTATATCTTAATTCAATAAATAGTGATCACGAGGACATCCATCCACTGTTTAAATAAAGCGTCTCTACTGCACAGCATCCTCGGACACCCTTTCCACTCGGACACTTCTTGCCACAATAATGGGAAAAAACTTTTTTTTCTAATACTAGACCAAAATATTTTAATCAGTTTCATTTTAACCAAAAATAAAACAATGGCCCAAAAATGTATGTAGAGTTAAAAATGTTTCAATCTGAAGTCTACAGAAATACTCCCTTAGTATTTTTATTCATATGATTATGCTTTTAAGGACCATGAAAACCATGTTAATAAGGTTCAAGTCCTCATTATTTACAAAACTAGACTTGTTGTATATCATTGGTTACCTTTAGATCAAACTGACACTAAAAGATGATGGATTTATACTACATAAAGATTTATTGGTGTGCATGTTTTACTATTGCAAGCCTGAACCTTCTGTGATATGTTTGATTATGTCAATGCTTACACTGATGCCCTGCTGTAGAGAAACAAACCACACAAATAATTTGTGTTCGTCTTCTCATGTGCATTGCATAATGTAACCACTTATACCATTCAGTGTTTACAGATACACACCAAGATGACTAATAATGAAAATGAAAACAATTTCCACCATTACTTTGGAATTTTTCATTTGTTGAGCATTATGGTGTGTAAGAAAAACAGAGAAAATGTTTTAGAACAAAAACAAAAACTGCTTCATGTTCCTCTGCACAGGACAGGTCTTCTTATCTGACTTTGGATAACAAAAAAAAACTTTATTTGCAAACATGGAAGTTTATGTTCATGCTCTCACTTCTCCAATAAAACATTTCAATGGTTTACAATAAGTTTACTCGTCTGATCATTAATTGTTAATGGCTTGTTTGTGACCACAATTACTATAAATACTAGTAAAGTTTTTAACTGTGCGATTCTTATTCTGAGTTTTTCAATGAATTACGGTTAAATGCCACCACATATGAAGGCTAGAGGGCGCTCTCGCGCAGAAACTCCAAATAAGCTCCACAGGCTCACAGAAGAACGGTTTACACACGTACGGTGTGTTCCAAATGGGATATATTGCCCTCCGAAGGGCCCTTCGAGAAAGGGGATCAACATACAAAATGTCACTCCAAATAAAGATTTGACGTTGTTTGTGTTGCTCCTTAAGCAAATTACATTTTAAACTGATAGATCAAGAGATACACATGAGTTTTCCCTCTACAGTTTATACATCAAGAGCTCTACTCTTCAAAGGGAGTAGGGCATAGGGATGATCACTTCAGAATGGAACGCAGGGGCAGTTCAAGGAAATATTTTATTGCTGTTCTTCAAACCTTTTCAGGCATTTTTAAGATAAAATATGTTTTTAATGATGACGTTTGACGAGTTCACATTGTGAATGATTCAATCTCGTAGTGATTTTAGATCGAGCAGTACTTCCGACAGACCAAAGAGCCATAGTTCACAGAAAAGCCGAGCATAAAACACAGAATCAAAGCCGTTGTAATCATCCACAGCCCTCTCCACACGTTTTAGCATTTTAACAAGTCATCAGAAATGCCGCTGAACACATCAGTTTTCCTAAAGTATCCCCTTGAATTCGCCATAAATAGTGTGATCTACAGAGCAGCATATGCACCAAAATGACCCCAGACGAGGCTGAGGGATAAACTCATTTAAAGTTATTAAAACCAGAAGAGGTGATCCTGTCCAGAAACATTTGTCACGCTTGTTGAAAATCCCTTTAAATCCTGATAGCAATCAATAAGTAAGGTTGACAACTACGGACTAACAATTCTCATGTTTCATTGAATGTATTTATTTTAGTGGTGGGCATAGATTTTTTTTTTTAATCTAGATTAATCTAGATTAAAATGGCTCATTTGAATTCTGCCGAAGGCATTCAGAATATGTGTGCTACCCAAATAATGACTAAAAGTAAGTCTTTGAGAACGGGTTTCTCAAGACAGGTGGCGCATTAGACCAGGGGCTCATCTCCTGTTTCCAAAATGCATCTCAAACTGCTTGAGAAAGCTGTTCTACTATGATAATTGGTGATAAAAATAAGTTATGTTCAATAAGATGTACTTGTGTTTACTTTCGCATTAGCTAAGGGATGCTTTGCGTTTAGGTGGTACTTGAGACTGGAAGAGCTCCTATAGTACATTTACATTTAGCAGACGCTTTTATCCAAAGTAATTTACAAAGAGTGAGGGAGCAACAAGCGATAGTTCATACAGCAGCCATAATACATTAGATCTCAATACAAAGTTACTGGTTTCAACTAAAGCTAGACCACTCCCTGTTGAGAGAATTTTTTTTTTTAAACCAATTCCGCATTGCACAAGGTGCAAACAACCTTAGTCTTGTCGATGTTTCCATTGGGAAGCTTCTTAAAAATTAATATTCCCTGAAGCAAACCCGGCGGCTTCATAGCTGCATCCATGTTAGCACGTCACGTTTGATGCGGTAATTTCACAGTAACGTTATGTTGTGTACACCACTGAAATCACATATTTTCCACAGTCTACTTTCTAAAGTTGTGATTGTTCTGTTACAGAGGAACAACTTATAAATTCTGGTTGAATAATGTGCTCTCAGAAGAACCAGACATGTGCTATGAGGTGTCCTTATAAAGCTTCAATCTAATAGTGTTTGTATGAGACACAGCTGCTCTTCAATGTCCAGTTTAATGAGTAAATTGATGTGTGATGTCATCTGTTCTTCCTTCACCAATGAGAACACATAAGATCTGATGATGATGATGATGAGCAGCAGCTGTACACAATCAAAAGCTCTTGTACTTCAGCACTTAAATACACTGACTCAACACTTAAATACACTGACTCAACACTGATATTCTAGTCATTAAACAATCATATATAATATAATCCTAAAATTGTTCATGTTTACTAAATAAGGTCATGTTAGACATTCACATCAAATTAAAATGAAACTTTGAGATAAAAACTTTGTTTCTCAATTGCATACTTTCTCAGACTGGGTCACATACGGGTACATCTAAAAAAAATAGAATATCTTGAGAAAGGTCAATATATATTTTTGTCACCCATTTCAGGAAGTCAAGCCCATATATTACATAGATTCATTACACAGAGTGATATATATTTCAAGCCTATATATCTTAATTTATTATTTCTTTTAATTCCTTTCTTAAAGACCTATGTGCACTGTTAGACATTTCAAAGGGTTTTTACAGTAACTCACTGGCAACACTGTTGCCATTTAGTTACTGTAATTGAGATGTACAGTACCAGAACTGTATTTCACTTTTACAGTGATTAAACAATACTGTAAGTATATAATACAGTCCAGGTACTGTAAAAACCTAGATTAACAGTACATAATAACTGTAATCCCATTCATTGGTTTATGTTTTAGTAAATATAAATTAGATTTTATAATATTTATATCACATTTATTTTTATCCAACACATGTACTGACAATAACTCCCAATACAATATTGAAAAAAGATTTTGTTTTATTTAAATTAATTTAAACATTACAAATGCTTAGAACACAAAATACATTTAAAACAATCAATGTTATTTGCAGGAAGGCATGAACACTTCTGTCATTCAAACCATTGTCGCAAATGTAAAGTAAAGAAAATATTGTACTGTATATTGTATATCTGGAATGCATACAGAGCAGATTTAAATATGGAATTCACCATCAACTGCATCAAACAGCACTTAACAAGTGAAGAAAATTCATTTAAATAACAATCAAATAAATAAAAAAAATTGAGAAATCCTGTAGACCAGCATGAAAACCCATAGTACAGAATACATTACATTCCTAACAAAATCCTTTTGGTTTCCTTTCGACTCCTGATCCTGTAAGAGTCCTACAGGAAAATTATGACGAAGATCCTTCAGTATTCCTTTAGGGCATAGAAATAAATTAATTGCACCCCAAAAAACTGTCAGTACATAATACAGTTGACTATCGCAATAACATTCTCCAATATAACAACACTCTCCAATATTATTTACACATATATATTTTTTGTACTATTTCAACACAAACAACGTTGTAACCTGTGTGATGGTGAGATTTATTTCAAGTCGGTTAGACTCCATTAGTTGTACTTAGAAATCTCCAATAAACTGGAAACTATATATCTACTGTACATATCCTGTTGAGCATTGAGCAGTGTCTCACCTAATCAAAGTTCTTCCACTCAAATTCCGTGAGGTAGCGGAAGGTAGCATGTTCTCCCCGTGCCTCGGGGGTTTCCTCCGGGTACTCCGGTTTCCTCCCCTGGTCCAAAGACATGCATGGTAGGTTGATTGGGATCTCTGGAAAAATTGTCCGTAGGGTGTGAGTGAGTGAGTGTGTGTGCCCTGCGTTGGGTTGGCACTCCATCCAGGGTGTATCCTGCCTTGATGCCCGATGACTCCTGAGATAGGCGCAGGCTCCCCGTGACCCGAGGTAGTTCGGATAAGCGGTAGAAAATGGAATGGAATGGAATTACCCCTTTCTGGGCAATTAACTTCTTGTCAGACACCAAGATAAGATCTATAGTACTTTCCCCACCCTTCCAAACTCTTGTGGGTTTACTTAGAATTTGAGACAAATGGAAAGATTTGCATATTGCCTGTAACACATTATAACTACTTCCTGCTCGTTTTCTTACATCAATATAAGAATCCCCCATTATATTACATTACTTGGTCAAAGAGTTAAAACTATTTAAAATACACTCAAGACCCTCATAAAAATCATTCTGATTTGGAGGGCGGTAGCAAACTCGAAACAATATTGGCTTAGTTGTAGGAATAAGCAAGTCCAAAAACAGCAACTCCTGTCTAACATTAGAGTATAATTCATTACAATTAATATCTGATCTAATAAAAATACAGACACCCCCACCTTGTCTATTGCTATCTTTCCTAACTACATTATAGTTTTCAATACAAATTTCATTATTATTTACTGACGAGTTTAGCAATGTTTCTGCTACACAAGAAATCCCCACTTTAGAGTCTTTGAGCAACCACCTTAATTTGTGAATTTTTGGTAATGAACTACATACATTTAGGTGCCCAAAGTGCAAACCTTTCCCTTTAAAATAGTCCTTTATCGAATAGTCCGACTTATCCAAAGCTGGAGGCGTCTCTCCTACCGCTGTTCCCACGGCTTCATTACCACTTGCCTGGTCTATCCCACCGACTCCACACCTTTCTCCAGAATGTCCACCACACCAAACTTTCCCCTCCCTACCAGACACTGCAGCTGCCGGCTCCACCTCCATCACAGCCTGGACTACAGCGATGTCTCTGTTCAGCAAGCATGTTCCAAAATCCATGAAACGATCTTTAATTACATCCGGACAAACTTCAGTTGGACCGGGACATGGATGAATATCCCCCGACACCAGCAAACATATGATAACAAATTTACCAGTGTCAGAATGGTGTTTCGAGACAGAAAGACTGGTCGAACACAGCCGTAGAAGGGAAAAAATAATACTTTGATTGTATCTAATCGGGACATCGTCACAATCAGCTAAAACCTTTAAACAGCACTTTTCATCAGAAAAGCTACAAAAGATTATAAATGCCAAAGCCGGAATCACAATGCCAAGTACACATCTTGCCATGTTACCGGAAGTGCTGTCTTTTAAAGATGGATATATGTGCATTTCTTTTTTATGCTTTAAAAAGGTTTTTCCACAGTTAAATACTGATATATGGAGCTTGACATTTAACTTTGGAAGGTCAGAAAAGCATGGACTAACAAAAATAGGTGATGTCATGCTAAACCTGATTGGTTTAAACAGTGATAACAACGTGAGAACAATGTATAAGAGATGGAGTCAGATATGTATTGGTCAGACTTCTTCAGATTAACTCTGTTTGTCTGTCTTTGACTTGTTCGTGATTTCTCTCAAAATTTGATGATCGATTTCGCCACAACAGGCGTTCCTTATTTCTGGAAAGAGTGTCCACAATCAGATGCAGGTTATTTTTTCCTAGTCTATTGCTATGGTCTTGTTTTTGTTGCTGTTTTTGAAATGGTTCCTTAACAAAGGCATAGCACATGTCTTTTTGATTGTAGCTAGCTACACTTTGTTGAAAAGACAATCATTTTACTGTTATTTTCACTCTTTAAATGGCACTTTACAAAACCTGTCCTTGTAATTATTGATTGATAAAACACTAAGGCACAAGTGAAACAAACCAAACCTCGTGCCTCTGCGATATTCTTCTGCAGGTGTAGGTCTGGCTAGGCGGTTGCTTAGATCAGTGGTTCTCAACTCCAGTCCTCAGGCCCCCCCTGACAGACTATTTTAGATGTGTCCCTATTGAACACATGAACCAGTTAATGAAGTGATGATTGATCAATAATGATGAACACCTGCTGGTAACAAAAACATCATCAGTAAGAACAAAAAACATAATATTGTTTCCTTTAGTGGGGCTCTTACCCCTTGATTTATTTTTTATATCAGCTGTTATAGTGTGTTTCTGAACAGCCAGACAAAAGACAAAATTGTTGGAATGAAACTTTCTTCAACTGTTTAAGTCTGAAAAATATCGTGACACACCAAAATCAACCAACATTTGTACAGACTCTTATAAATATGCTTCAGAAACAAACTATTTCAGCTAGCAAAAAATGTAACATAATAAATCAAGGGTAAGAGCCACACTAAAGGAAACACTCAACACTATTATGGTTTTTATTCTTATTGTTGATGTTTTCAGTAGTGATTGTGTTTGTTAACTTCACCTGTTCATCATTAATGACTCAATCATCACTTCATTATCTCAATAACTCGTTCAGGTGTTCAATAGGGAGACATCCAAAGTATACTGTCAGGGGGGGCCTGAGGACTGGAGTTGAGAACCACTGGCTTAGATAATCTGTTTGGTTGCTATGGGCGTGGCTTGTCACCTGTCATATTATAATACACGTATCCATAAATAAAACAAACAAACTCCTGTATCTCTATCACTTTCTATTGCAGAGATATATTGCAGAGTACTTTCTGTTAGAATAATGCACATTTTTCAAAATAGCCCCTTTTGTGTTCTGAAGAATTAATTTTGAATAAATAAAATCTAGGACCATCTTAAATAGATACATTGATTTACAATCATAATATTCTATAAGGCTATCCCATTTAAATGATACTTATTTGGTAAACACACCTCACATAATCCACTATATCCCATTTTGATGTTCTGTTTGGTAGACATGTTTACCATGTCTAAGTGCCTAAATGCATTGAGTTGCAGACATGTGACCGGCTGAGTAGTAATTTGGGTTTACATGCAATTAAACTGGTGTACCTCATAAAGGTGTGTTATATATGTCATAACACGGCATCTTATAACCAGCCAGACATGTGTTATATTTATAGATGTGTAAATATGGAGTAACGTTTAATGCCTGGGCCACACATAATCCGTGTGGAGTATGCGGTGCATAGAGCAACACGTATGCAGTACAAATCCGTCATGCGACATTGTGTTTCCACACATACTGCGTTACGTTTGCGTGCAAGTACTCCGCATTTTCGGTGTGATTCAGTCAACAATTGTTAAGTAACTTCCCAATGTTTCAAAGATTGTTCGAAAAATAAAAGGTTTATGAAATTCTATTTTCGTCATTGTGATTCTTTCTTTTGTTTAGTGAATTGGGTGTTTTCCTTCATAGATGCACCTCAAAATGTGAAGAGAACTGTCACTGAAGTACTCGCGATGGCCCAGAGACAGCAGGTGTGTAAGTTATTGGATGTTTAATGCATTTTAAATTTATCAAGTCATGCACCTCTTTTATATATAGTTTAGTGACAAACATAGTTTTTTTATTTCTAAGGTAAATGTTGTGATTCCTGAACGACCAAAGGATATCCAATTTGCTGTAAACATTTAAAAAAGACTAAATAAAGTATGTTGGAGACTTTTGTTGTTGAGTTAGGCCAAATGTGGTGTCTTTTAAAATTGACGTTGCTTGAAATGTTTTATCTTTTGTTATCATCTGATCATTAAATATGTAATATATCTAAGGTTGTATTGGCGAGTACGAGTATTCCATTTTATTTGTATGTGTTACAATTTATGAAAATTATTATTGGTAAATTATGTTTTCTAAGGAAAGTTTTAGTCTTCAAGTTCGTGTGGGCTGTGCAAACATCCCAGTCAACCATAAAACATGATTGTTACATAACTGCAATGTAATCTGCAGTAAACTTTTGTTGTGGCAATGTTACAAGTTCAGCGGAAAAGGGAAATTTGTGACAGACTGTAAGCTTGTGACGTTGCCAGCAAGTAATAACAAAGTTGTGATAAAGTACCAATCAGGATTGGTTCACAATATTCAGTTCTACCAGAAAGACTCAGGAAACATAGAACGATAAATAATATTTATAAAACATAATGTTAAAGATCTTTGGGCATAGGCCCCGTCCAATAAATGAATCATGGCAAAATGATTCCGATGTTCCTGCCTGAAGATAAGGCAGGGGCGGAGCCTACCCCCGGACTGAGGACGGGACCCTGACCTGGTGGTGGTGGTGGGGAGGATGGAGGTTTCACTCATGCGTTAGTTTCTGCGAACGAAAGAGAGGGTGAGTACCATCCTTTTATAATACGTGCTGAGGGATGATAGGCTAACCGTAATTGATTATGCTGTGAGGAGTCTTCCTGATAGAACTTGCGCGGAAGCTTACATTTCTACCAGAAAGACTCAGGAAACATAGAACGATAAATAATATTTATAAAACATAATGTTAAAGATCTTTGGGCATAGGCCCCGTCCAATAAATGAATCATGGCAAAATGATTCCGATGTTCCTGCCTGAAGATAAGGCAGGGGCGGAGCCTACCCCAAAAGAGAAAGTAAACAAAATCCACCCACCGGATGATGTGTCTCCTTGCAGTTCCTAAAGGAGAAAGTGAGAGTCGGTTAGCCATGGTTAAAACATGAAGTAACATTATACCTGCCTTCTATTGATGATGTCTGAATCACTGTTTAATCAGAACCTCCGAAAGTGATTATAGGCTTGACGAAGCCGAGTGAACAAGCCAGAGCCTGCACCGGCTATCAGGGCTTCGAAAAGCCTTCAAATTCTCCAGAAGCCTGCACAGGCTGAATGGGTTTGCACGAGCGAACAGAATTTCCCCCAACAGAATTTCCCGGAGGCCTGCATAGACTGAATGGGCTTGCTCAAGCCAAAAAATCCCCAACGTATTTCCAGAAGCCTGCACGGCTGGATGGGCTTGCAAAAGCACAAAAAGAAATCATAAAATAAACAACAAACATAGAAACGACAGAGCCTGCTCAGGCTGAATGGGCTTGCAAAAGCACAAAAAGGAATCATAAAATAAACAACAAACATAGAAACGACAGAGCCTGCTCAGGCTGGATGGGCTTGCAAAAGCACAAAAAGAAATCATAAAATAAACAACAAACATAGAAACGACAGAGCCTGCTCAGGCTGGATGGGCTTGCACAAGCCAACAAAAATCCCCAACGTATTTCCAGAAGCCTGCACAGGCTGGATGGGCTTGCAAAAGCACAAAAAGAAATCATAAAATAAACAACAAACATAGAAACGACAGAGCCTGCTCAGGCTGGATGGGCTTGCAAAAGCACAAAAAGAAATCATAAAATAAACAACAAACATAGAAACGACAGAGCCTGCTCAGGCTGGATGGGCTTGCAAAAGCACAAAAAGAAATCATAAAATAAACAACAAACATAGAAACGACAGAGCCTGCTCAGGCTGAATGGGCTTGCACAAGCCAACAAAAATCCCCAACGTATTTCCAGAAGCCTGCACAGGCTGGAAGGGCTTGCAAAAGCACAAAAAGAAATCATAAAATAAACAACAAACATAGAAACGACAGAGCCTGCTCAGGCTGGATGGGCTTGCAAAAGCACAAAAAGAAATCATAAAATAAACAACAAACATAGAAACGACAGAGCCTGCTCAGGCTGGATGGGCTTGCAAAAGCACAAAAAGAAATCATAAAATAAACAACAAATATAAAAACGACAGAGCCTGCATGGGCTGAATGGCTTACACGAGCCACTTATTTCCGGGAGCCTGCACAGGCTGATTGGCTTGCATGATGAGCCGCAGAATTGACTCAAATCTTACAGAGGCTGATATGAGGCTTGCCCCAAGCCGTGCAATAGTAACTTATACTTATACCACCACCACCAGTAATTGCAAAGTAGTACCTTACGTTTGTGGAGAATGCCTGCTGAGCATCCAGGATGGTTTTAGAATCTAGTCGTATATAGGATTCGAATGCCATAGATGACCATCTGCCCAGGACCTTGATAGAAGAAGTCGGAATCCCACAGGCGGCTGCTGAAGTAGCAGCGCCGATCCGAAATGATTGCCCGATCTAAAGTTGGGAAGACTTGCCACAACTCTCCAGAGCTGCTGCAAGATGAGTCCTGAACCACTCTTTTGTTATGGGGAAGCCATTTGATAACATGAATAGGGGGGATAATTTGTGATGACCAGGGCGGGTTTGGAGGTATCTTACCATTGAAGTGAAGGGGCAAATATCTCCATTAGAACGTGAAATAGTAATGTTAATGCCTGTGCGTAGTGTGTCGGTCTTCGGATGTTTAAGGAAAATAGTAAAGTGATTCGGTGAGAAAGTAACATCTGTATGACTGAGGTAATTGTTTTCGGTTCCCTTAAGAGCACTAAGTGTATTAGCCCTGACTTAGAAACCTATAAGCTCCGCTTACTGTCCAAAATCAAACATTTTCTCACACCAAAAACCCTAGTAATGGCTGTCCACGCTTTTGTTACGTCGCGTTTAGATTACTGCAATTCTCTATACGTATATCTAAGCGTCAAATTAAGCGTCTCCAGCTGGTTCAAAATGCTGCGGCCAGATTCCTTTTTAATGTCGTAAACACAAACACATTACTCCAGTTCTTAAATCGCTACACTGGTTGCCGGTCTGTCAGAGAGTAGACTTTAAAATTCTCTTATTTGTCTATAAATCCCTACACAACATAGCCCCTGTCTACCTCTCTGAACTTCAGCTATACATCCCATCCAGAAGCCTACGATCCTGTGACCAATGGGTCAAAACTTCAGGAGTCGTTAGTAAATTCACCTGGACGCATTAAGCCCTAGAAGGCAGTTAAACACGGCTTCTAGGAGAATAACCCTAGCGCAGTAAGTAAACCAGTTCCTTTAGAATGGGAAAAGCAATAGGAAGGCGTTAATCCATGATTTTTTGCGAATCTTTAGAATGACCTTTCAGTAGTAGCCGTATGAGGCAGACGTATTTCGGGTGGGGCTCTTTGTAGAAACTACAAATGCGAAAATATACATTCAGAATACGTGCATACGGACTCATTGAATTGTAACAAATCCGAGAGTTGTCAAGGTTATGATTTGACCGCCTACTATTGTCGTAGGCTGGGCTTACAGGGTCATCACCATGGACAGCAACATGACCTTGACTCGCGAGAGTTTCAGGGCAGAGCGAGGCAGAGTGTCGGTGAGAGCTGCATACGACACAGGTCAAAGTATCCTGATCGCCGAAGTAACGCACCAGTAACTGTGTCGATGATGGACCAGCCAGCCATGAGTTGAGCAATGAGACGAATGAAGCAGATTTAGTGGAACTTGAACTATGATATTCAGGGCCGTCCCTAGCATTTTGAGGCTCTAAACTGATTACAAAATGAGGTCCCCCATGATCTAATGCACACAACAAACTACATTTATTTATTTAGAAATTAGATATTATTTAATAGAATGATCTTACTCGTTGTATAAATACCATGCACTGTGCTGTGTTTTACCTCTTCTGTTTTTCCTGTTTTCCCCTGTAAAGCTGCTTTGAAACAATACACATTGTGAAAAGCGCTATATAGATAAAATTGAATTGAATTGTAAAGATCCTTACATTTCCTGTAGCTCAGTGGTCAGAGCGTCGCTCCAGAAACGCTAACATCGTGGGTTCGAATCCAGGGAATGCACACTTACCCTATTCTTGATCCTCATCTTCTTTCCTCTTTCTCTTCTCTGCACCAGACTGATAGTGCCGAATTTCCATTTTTAATCTTAGCACAGTTTAAAGTTAACACACATAATGATTGACACTGACATAAATAGCATGTAAATTCAATTTTCACGCACGGCAGAAGCCCTCTAGTGGCCAAGGAGGCCCTATGCAACTGCTATATCGCTTATAAGGTAGGCCCGGCACTGATGATATTCATAGAAAATGGTGCATCCGTATCTCTGATAAAAGTCCGCCATCACTGCAAGATAAGTGTCTAATTCTTCACGGCGCCCAGGGAAGTTGTGGCAGAGTATATATCTGTAAACTATAAAAGCGTTAACAAACTCAGAAATTATAGATTGGGTTGTAGCCTCGAATCTGAAGTTCTTAGGAAAACCGCCACGTCACCACAGTCCACCATTTGCTGTTCAGACGCAGGTAAAGGCGTCAGTAGGAAGCTAAATTAACGTCCTTACCTTCGATGATGTTAGAGCATATTTGGTGCGAAACTGAAGCCGCATCCGGTGGCCGAATCGTCCGTCGAAGTATTGGGCAGCCTCTGCCGTAGACGTATACACAGAGTAGCGCTCAGAGCTGCTCGACGAAAGTTGAAGTCTGCACCATCGGTGGAGCTGTCGCTTAGACGTTTGAGGATGTAGACGAGGATGTCGAGGGATTTATCGACTCGAGTAGGTTGGGAAAATCCGGGGATAAAGCAAATATTTTAGGCCTACCTGTTGCAGAACTGGAAGCAGGGTTCCCGATAACTCTCTCAAAGACCCCTAGCATATTTCCTAGACTTTTAACGTTTTCGGACAATACTTGGACTCTTTGCAGAACCCGTTTATGAGAGCTATAGTCGTGAAGATTACCGGAACGTCCATGGACAGCAGGATTTACCCAGACGTTAGAAGCCAACGGCATGATATTTTTATCCACTGGAATACCTTTGCGGCTCTAAAGTTTTAATGATTTTTCCGTTGGCCGTTGAGCCCACGGGAATTCCCGTTCTGAATGCGGGAACTACGCCGCACGTTTGAGGGGGAAGTAGGAGGTGGGTCGTCATCGTAATCTGTGAAGTCGCAATCGACTAGATGTTTTTCAACACGATTGGTTTGCTTAATTTACGACGGCCACTATGTCACTCATGCGTTAGTTTCTGCGAACGAAAGAGAGGGTGAGTACCATCCTTTTATAATACGTGCTGAGGGATGATAGGCTAACCGTAATTGATTATGCTGTGAGGAGTCTTCCTGATAGAACTTGCGCGGAAGCTTACATTTATTTACTGGCAATGTCAAAAAATTATGTTGTGGCAGTGAATCCAGGAATTTCACTTTTCCAGTTGTCAGAATGTTAATAGATTACATTGTCAAAATGAAACCATGTTCATCAGATTATGTAATCATATTGTTGTGACAACGTCGGATAGTTATTCATATATAAATGAGGAAAGCATATTCAAAATTCAGTTAATTTATTTTACAACAATACACAATAACATTTTTATTGTTTTGCTTCAACAACTGTCAAAAGAATAAAATCTTCAAGAAACGTGGAGTAAGTTTAAGATATTTGTACAGATATTTAGGGCTGGACGATATGGCCAAAATTGTTGTTGAAATATTTTTTTCATTTGGACCTATTCGATATAATTTAAATAGATCATAAAAGAAAATAATTCTAGATGCCAGCAGTGTTCAAAGGTACAGGCCCGTGCCCTTACCTTGTGTAAACTTTAAATATAAGAATCATGGTACCAATAAAAGGGAAAATAATTTCTTTAAATGTGCATCAAATCATAATTCCATAACTTGATAATTTGCTTTGAAGCATCTTCATTATCTTCACTATATTGGGGAACAGGTACGCCATTTCTTGACACTTTTTTTCTTGATAGCCTACTTCTGACATTTATCTAAATGAATCTTTATTTATAAATGTCTAATTTTGTTTATGACTGTTTTTCCAGTTTTTTTTTTTTTCTGATAAAACCTGTATTTAAGACAAAATGAGATGATCTGGGGCCCGTTTCAGAAAGCAGGGTAAGTGCAAACTCAGAGTAAGTCAACCCCAGAAAACGGAATACTCAGGGTTTTAGGTTTCAGAACGCGAGGTAGGTCAAACCCGCGACCGCGGAGTAAGTCAAGCCCATTTCAGAAATCGAGGTATCTTATACTCCGAGTGAGTAACCAGAGTAACATACTCCGTGAACCTAACCTGGTCGGGAGCAGGTTTTATTCCGCAAACCCAGGGTTTGTTACAATCTCCGCCCCCTTTTCGATGCGCGAGCGGTGTTAAAATTGCATACGTCATATGTTTATTGATTCGTGTTTCTAATCGCGCTCTATTTAGTCACACAGAACTTAAAATCTCATGTTCGTTTATTCAGGAACCCGTAGATGAGGAAGCTGCATTCATTCGCAGAGAATTACATTTATGTCGGGAGAGAATTGTGAGGCCCCGTTTGGACGTTTTATCTCAACATTTAAGGCCAGTTTAAGAATTATATTTAACATTTCCCAATCAGGCATCCTACTAGCAAGACCATTTTATTTCTTCAAACTTTCCTGAATGAATGATGTTATTGTATTTCTACGACGGTGTTTTAGTGCCACGTTAAAAATAAAATAAATTCAAGATTACGAGAATAAAGTCGAAATGTTACGAGAATAAAGTCGAAATGTTACGAGAATAAAGTCGAAATGTTACGAGATTAAAGTCGAAATGTTACGAGAATAAACTCGTCGTAATACGTATTTTATTGTCGTGAAAGTTGTAGTTTAAGAGTTGAATTATGTTTACGCTCGTCATCTGAACCAGTGAGTTAATTCGTAGTTCATGTCAGATTTTTTCTTCTGAATAAATTCAGTTTCCTACATTACCGCTGCAGTGTCATTTTACTAATTATAACTCCGCGATGATGCGACTAAAGACAAATAATTTCCTTATTGCTAAATCCTAATCTAAAGTAGGATTCAACAAAATCCTCCACAGCCATTGTTGATAGCAATTCTGTGATTTTTCTCAAAATATTACGAGTTTATTCTAGTAACATTTCGACTTTGTATTTCGACTTAATTCTCGTAACATTTCGACTTTATTCTCGTAACATTTCGACTTTATTCTCGAAATCTTTTTTTTTTTTTCAAGCCGTCGTATATTTCATATTCAGCTGCTGCCAATATATTTTTATTGCAAAAGGATAGCACCTACATGAGAGCGAGAGAGTTAAATATAATTCGCATTTTCACATTTTCAACAAAATAAATATAAAAGTGATTGACAGATAAAATAGCGCATTAACACGTGATGCACTTTTCTCCCACGCCAACTTTGTTTCTTTTGCTCTTTTTTTCTTAATATGTGCTCATATTCACTGTACACTTGTAACTGTAGGCTACCTTCAATTCGATTGGCAAGAAATGAACAGAGCGCTTTTTGTCACGTGCCGTTGCCATGGTGAATCGTGCTATCTTCACTCAATTGATGATGGCTTTTCATCGCTATGCTGCACGCGCGTAACCTAGAGTGAACTTACTCAGGGTTGATTGAACTAACTCAAATCAGCTGTTCTGAAACTGAAAACTCAGAGTAGAGATTCTCTGAGTAAATCAACTCAGAGTTCAGATTTTAACTCCGTGTTGTTTGAACTTCCTTATTGAAACGGGCCCCTGTATAACTTGTGTTCCATTGCTGTTGCAAACACCATGAACACAATGGCATTTAATTCTAAAACTTTAAGTCAAGGTTTATTCACAAAAGCTTTGTATGAATGGAGACTTCAAATGGACAGGGGTCACTGTACAAAAAGCACAGCGACACTCATCATGTCTACAATGCATGTACAATTCAATTTTACTTTTGACACAGGATGGGCCACATTTAACTGTTTTTATTGTGTTTGAAACATGTCAGACTAGTAATTGCTAATCAATGAATAGATTATGATGCAGCAGAAAGGAAACCTAAGGTTAATGTTTGTTTGCGTTGCTTTTACAAGCATTAGTAAGTTGCAGATCTGTTTTGTAAATGAATAAATTAACAAAAATGTTCAATGTTAAACTTAAACTATACATTTATATTGGGGCATGACAGAGTGCCGTTCTACTGTATATAATACCCGTAGTCCCTGCTGCGGAGCAGAGCAAGTGCTCAGACAGGACATGTAATGTGTATTGAAATGTGTTAAACATTATATCAGCTTAACATAAATTAATTCTATTGCGATAGATATTGTTAAGCCCCAATGACAAGTATTAATTACAGATTTTGTTATGTTTTTGTTTTTATTTCTAGGTTGGTGCTATTGATGTTCGAGTTGTTGACGTGGCTATTGCAACTCAAATGTTGGACATTAAATGTTTCTCTGTTGAAATGCAGAAATGCCAAGTGGAAGATCTGATGGGATAGATTTCATTTCAGTTGTGGGACAAGCAAATTGGGATGTTTGTGCGTGATCTTATCAGGAATACTGCAGCAACACAGCAACACAGACTCCAAATTTGCATCCCAAAATGTTTCAAAATGACAATCAAAGAGTATATTGACTTGGTTAACAAATATCTAATACAATTATTACACTTACAAAAGGTGTTTTTGATGTGCTCAATGAGATTTTGTGTGATTTATATTAAAATTTCAGCAGATAACAGCGATATATTATTTTGCTTTCATGTGACCGTTTCAGAAAGACCGGCAAAACAACAAGCCAGACAGTCAGCGCAGACTGAACAACTGACCCAGGAAATCAATTTTTACTTTGGAATATGAATCTACGCTTTCTAAAATAGTTGTGTGTGATAAAACATCACATAAACATTGTTCCAAAACGATTCAGAGCAAATAAGTGAACTATTAAGGTTTGAGGTTACATTTTAAAAGAGTAAAGCGTTACCATCTAGACAGCCAAAACGTACTCGTTTTACCATTTAGAAAAAAAAGAACTTATACTAATTACTACAATAATTATTGGTCAAATTATGTTTACACGTGCTCACCAAAAAGATTTCGCGTGGATCAATTTAACTGTTTCAGATAGACCGCCAAAACAACAAGCCTGCCCGCACACGCAATGCAACGCCCTGAGCACCGATTGGACACGTCAAGTTAGTAAAAAAGGACAAGATTTTAAGTTATAAAAATATTCCTATTCAAAATAAAACTTTTCTATTATATTCAATGTCGTAAACTGAGTGGACAACTAAAAGGCCGAAAATCTGATGCAACGTCATTAATTGAAGCACAAGCACAACTTAATATAAATTTGGCATCAAATAGACTTCTGCAGCACAACAGACTGCTAAATCTTGTCCCAGAACGTTCCAAAACCAAGCAAATTCGTGCACTTTTAATGTCTATGGTTATATATCAAAACGGTAAAACATTACAAATTACAAAGCCAACAGGTACAGGTTTTAACGACATGAAAAAAACCAAACGGGTTAAAACACAAACGCGTATTAAATTAACCAAGACAATTATTACACTTTTACCTTATTCGTCCCCTCCAGAGAGATAGATCAATTTTTAATTTCAGCAGTTAACAGCGGCATATCATTTTTCTTCACTGTGACTGTACCAGAAGGACCGCCAAATTAAAAAGCCTGCCCGCGCACACCATGCAACGTCCTGAGCACTGATTTGACGCGTCAAAAGTCATTAACAGAAAGACAAGAGATTACATTTTAGAATTATTCCTGACTTTGTCATACTGACTTATATGCACTTTTATAACGTGCTTTGTTTTTCACATTTCAGTGAGCCTAACATGCAGTGGAAGAGTCATGCGAGGAAGCTGATGGCAGAGAAGGGACTGTATCAGAAACATTCCCTGGATCATCCGCTCCTGAAGAAAGACCTCCAGAATGAACATTTCAAACTGGAGGTGAGAATATCATTTGAACGTGTTTCTTTTAAACATTGCAAAAAGTCTCATCTGTGTGGTAATGTTAAATGCTTTTCTTTCTCTTCAGGTAGAAAATGTCTCCATATTTCTACACTACATAGACTCACAACAGCCGTCTCTCCCATTGCCCGTCATGCGTTCGCTCCCGGGCCTAAGAGGTAAACACATAACAAACTTTAGTTCTGTCCTGATCCACCCATCTGTCTAGTTCGAACCATTAGGCTCTATAGGCTGAGTGCGTCCCGGGATGAACAAATCTCCTCGCGCCACGGCCCCCCCTCCTGCCAAAGAGAGGGGGCTCCCGGGCCAAGCCGCCCAAGGGAGTCACACTACTCTAGTGGGAACCCAGTTAACGGTACCTCGCTCACTCCCATCGTCTGGGAAATTCTTGCTTTATGGGGGCTGTAATAATGAACCTTGTCCTTTGCCGCACCACAAAGTGAGTTCGAGTCAAACTCGAAACACACCGTGGCATCAATGACCAGGGCTTCCGAACCTCGGACGAGCACCAAGTCCAACTGCCGCGACTCCCCGGAGGCAGTCACGAACGGCCATTCTCGATGGACCTCCCATCCAAGGCCTTCCACCTTGGTCGCCAGGTGCCTCAGTATCCGCATTGATTGCACCCCGGGACACTGTCCCAGGATGTGAACATAGTCTTCACTAGGCTGTTGTCTTGGGCCTGCCTCGGAGTACAGACTCAGCCGTTGGGTATACATTTGCTCTCACCTGCAATGAAGCAGCGCTATGTGAAGCCTTTATTTTTTTATTTCAGCCAGCTGTCAAATTCTTCAGCCAGCTGACCTGTGTAGCCGGCAATCCCCTTCCCCTGGACCGGAAGTTCTGTCCATCTTCGGAATTCATTGGTCTTCCATTAACACGGCCACGGGCAGGCGGGTGTCAGTGGGCAGGGCTCGTCTCCGTTTGCGTTCCACAGTCCCAACTGTGGAATCTCATCTTCGCACCCCCCTGCCCTCTGCCATAGTCGCCTGAAGTGATCTTTTGCCCAGTCGCTGGTGGCCAATGCTTCTACCACGTCATTCGAGGAAACAGACAACCGTAACCAACATCTCGCCTGATCTGACTGGGCTTCTCTATCCCGGTTCCTTGCATACAGTAGCCCATCGCAAGTTGATCGCATGCCGCTTCAGCAGGGTCACTTTCGGGGATGGTTGAGCTGTACAATCCCAACCTAAGGATTGCATTGTGCCCCGAGGTACTTGAATGAGTCCTCGAGGCCTGAGAGTTGTAGGGCCGTATCCCCCAGAACCCATGGGGGACAGTCGTTGATCGCGTAGGAACCACCACAAGGCCGGATGAGGAAGCCAAAGCATTTCCTTCGATTGACTCTCAAACCAGTGTCCCGACAAAAGGAATCCAATACCGCTAGATGTTTCGCCATTCCCTTCCAGGATCCACTTACCAGCACGAGGTCATCGGCGAACGCCAGACTCGACACCGAATGACCTGCGAAACGATACCCGTTACCACCTTGTTCGACTTTATGGATGAGAGGATCCATAGCCAGGTTGAAGAGCAGAGGAGACAGTGGGTCTCCCCGTTTCACACCCACCCTCAATGCGGTGGTCGGAGTCTCACCTCTTACGATCTTGACCCGCGTCACGCTGCCCGTGTATAGTTGTTGGACCAACTTTACCATGTGCAGGTCCACCTTGATCAACCCAAGAGCAACCAGAAGGTGAGTCGAACGCCTGAGCGAAGTCGATCGATACTACTGCGAGTGGGCTGCTGCACTCGGATTTGCAGTGTCGGATTACGCCCCGGAGGACCTCGATGTTCTCTGAACACCCGGGAGTGGGACGGAACCCCCTTTGACTAGGGTGGAGCGGGCAAGTAAGAGACAGCCGCTTCGACAGAATCCTAGTAAACACCCGTCGGCCTCCAATTGTCGATCTCCATGGTCCGCCTTGGGTCTGCCGACTTGAGTAGTAGTATCGTTCGACAACTAGTCAAGCGGGTAGGTACGACTCCGGTGATCCACCACATGTTGAACATGCGTGTGAGGGTCTCACTCTCTGGGTCCCATTCGAGGATGTCCTGCTTCTTTACGCCATCGCGACCAGAGGCGGTGTCTTTCTTCACCTGTTGAAGGCTACCCAACACCTCCCCTTCCGAGATGAGCCCAGCCAGGAGTTCGTTGTTGGCCAGTTC
This sequence comes from Triplophysa dalaica, assembly GCF_015846415.1. Lineage (NCBI taxonomy): Eukaryota > Metazoa > Chordata > Actinopteri > Cypriniformes > Nemacheilidae > Triplophysa > Triplophysa dalaica. Next base: position 115,249 of record NW_026622648.1, read on the forward strand.
CCCCGCCCTGAATTGACCCAACCCCCGGAAGACTGGCTGATCTTCCCATTTCCTCTTGTATGCTTGGTATATACAATGCGGGGAGATCGGACATCGCCTAAACACCGTTCCATCCAAGATCTCCTCCACCAAGCGGGTCGGGTCAGTACCGTATAAGTGTTGGCACCTGCGGAAGACTTCCCTCCGAAGCTCGCTTTTACGTCGCCTACGCAGGACACTTCGGGGAACATGCTGTCTCTTGTGGCGAGAGACTTCTGGGCTCTCTCTAGCTTCCTGGGTCAACCCCAGGAGCATTTGGGAGGTTGCTGCGGTGACCAGTGCAGGAATCTGGTCACTGCCTTCCAACCAGGCTTTTAGGACTGGTATGTGTTCCGCGCCATCGGCCTCAGCCTCGCTGACCATTTCACGAACGAGCTCTTTGAAGTGATCTCCGAGCCTGCTCTCTGGCAAGTGGGTTATCGAAAGAGGGACCGATGAACTCGCAACAGGCTCAAGTATTATCACGGTAATCCAAGCACTTGAGAGCATTTCTTCTTGACCCATATAGCCTTTTAAAGGGCCATAGCAGATTTCAGTTCCGGCTGAGTTTCGCGCCTGCTGCCTTCCTTGGATGTGGTAGCCGTTTCTCAGGCTCCCTCTCCGGAATCGAACCCCGATTCCCTGTCACCTGTGGTCACAATGGTGTTCACCATGGAAACAATTTAGAGGCTCCTGGGACACATGGCGTCCTCGACGGGTTTAATAGCCCTCGGGTTGATGCACATGCGACCGCTTCAACACTGGCTAGACAGTCGAGTTCCATAGCACACCGGCAGCAGGCAAGTGGTTATGAGGCCCTTCTGCCGACACACTCTAACCCCTTGTTCTTCCATTACCTTTCTCCGAGCGGGGGTTCCCTTTGGGCAGGTTACGAGGCACGTTGTGTTGACGACGGACGTCTCACTGCAGGGGTGGGGTGCAGTGTGCAACGGGCACGCAGTAGCGTAGCGCTGGATGGGCCCCTGTCCGCGCTGGCATATCAATTGCCTAGAGTTGTGGGCTGTGCTGCTTGCGCTGAGAAGGCTACGGCCTCTAGTACAGGGCCAGCACGTGCTGGTCCGCCTGGACAGCACGACACCCGTAGCGTATATCAATCGCCAAGGTGGCGTATACTCACGGCAGCTAACACGACTTGCCTGACGCCTCCTCCTGTGGAGTCAGCAGGTGATCCGCTCCTGCGGGCCACACACATCCAAGGCAAACTGAACCAGACAGCAGAGGCGCTCCGAGTGGCGACTCCACCCCCGCGCAGTCCAGCTCATTTGGGTGCTGTTCGGACAGGCACAGGTAGACCTCTTTGGCTCTCACGACACCACCCATTGTCACACACAACACTCCCTGTCCGAGGCCCCCCACGGCACGGATGCCCTTGCGCACAGCTGACCGTGGGATGGGCGTTCCCCCCAGGAGCCTCCTTGCACAGACACTGTGCAAGGTCAGGGAAGAGGAGCCCCAAAGTGTTGTGGGTAACACCGCACTGGTCCAACCCCGCTTGGCTCTAGAGTTGATGCTCTGGACATCGACTCCCCCTGAACCATTCCCCTGACAGAGGACCTTCTCTCTCAGGGGAAGGATACGTTCTGGCATCCCAGATCAGACCTCTGGAACACCCATGTCTGGTCTCTAGACGGGACGAGAGTTCAACTAGACCTGAGTTGGCTACTCCCCATTTACGGCAGAGACCATCACCCAGGCTAGGGCCCCATCTACTAGGCGGTTACACGCCTCTAGACGGCGCCTCTTCTCGTACCCCTAATGGAGGGAACGAGACGTTGTGTCCCTGATGCCACAAACACGTATCGTATTCTGATGCAGTCGTTAGAGGCACTCAAGCTCTTCAAAACAAGAGGTAAATGAATGCTGCCCCTGGCTTCCTTTTATACCGGACATCCGGGGCCGGAGACCGGCATGCAAATTTCATTCGCCAAATTTCATTGGCCTTTCTTATAGTAGTCAGAGTTGATTGGTTCTCAAGGGCAAGAGACCGACAGAATGGGAACGGGTTTTTGCAGGAAGAACACTTTTACTTTGAAATCATTATCTCACAATTGTACCGTAATGCCTAACTACATGCACAACAAAATCGTGTGAGGGCTGACTTGACCGTCGTTTTCAAAGTGGAGGCTGGCCTGACCGTGTCTGTGGTGATACAGGCAGGGGCGCAGATGGCACTGGGGACGGGTGGGACATGAACCACCCAGATTCTGATCTGTCCCCCTCACTCTCCCTACGACAAACATTGATAACGTTAAATCTGAGAATAATCCGGGTTTCCGCCATTTACATTAGCCCTTAGTAGAGCCGCTCCTTAATTATTTGACCGTCACTGGTTCAGAATCGGGTCGGGGCTGACATACAATAATAATCTACTGGTCACCATTACTTTGTAATGTCTTCCACCAACGTTCACTTTCTCTCTGATCTCTGTTTATTGATAGCCTGCCCACTCCTGAACCCGCCCCCAATGACAAGCTATTAGCTGCCTCAATTGTGCCTGTAGTAACCATAGTGATCATATGCCATCGTCTACTGAGCTGGTGATTTTGAACCACATAAAACAATGAAGAAACAAAAAACAATTGTTAGTATTGTATACCTGTTGATTTTTCCCAGATCATGTGGCAGATTAGTTTTGTCATTTATAAAACTTAAATAGTTTTTGAGTTATTCTTAGACTTGTGAAATAATGACCAACCATTACCTTAGTAGTTTTAGTATGGAATATGTTGCATTTCAAATTTTTGTGAAATTCTATTGGGGTGTAGAGGGTCAACTGAAATGATTAGATTTAAAATGTTTACATTTTTGAGGCTCCGTGATTCTAGAATCCAGTCAGTGCTCAGATAATGAACAGTTAAGCTCATATATGGTATTATATTGACCACATGTCTGTTGTGGCAGAGTAGAAGTCGACATTCATAAGTTCGCTTTTTATCAACTGCTTTACCCTGCTATACTTTTTGTTTTTGTTGTTTGTCATTTTGGTCCAAATGGAGAAGAGCAGTGTCAGCATATTTTTATCTTGCTCATTTTTTTCATTAGGGATGTCGCTTCACTTTAGAGATCGCCGTCAACTCAATCTAATTTTACACTTCATATAAAGTTTTATCTGTGATTCTATTATTGTCAGTTAGAGACATGTGTGGGGATTATTTCACATGGAGTTATTCATGTAAAATGAGAAGGATGTAAAATAAGAAGAATACGATTTCAAAATATAAGTTATATAAGTTAATGTTTATGTTACCGTCTCTTAAAACGTGTCTTTTGTAACTGTTTGGTAACTTTCTGATCTTTTATTAAAATGAATGTGTGGTTAACAAGTTCTTCCTAGCTGTTTGCAAGGTTTTCAATATGCAGAACACTCACAAGTTAAAAGACATTACAAGAACAATCCTACTGATTTTCACTCATTGACCACACTTTTGCTCTACTATTTTCTTTTATTTTGAAAATTCATTGTAAAATATAAATAGACATCAGATTTTTAGCCACTTAAACAATAAATACATTAAACAATACATAATGAGCTTTCCTGTGGCTCAGTGGTGAGAGCATGGCACTAGCAATGCCAAGGTCATGGATTCGATCCCAGGGGAATGCACATAATCAGAAGCAATGTATAATACAATGCAATGTAAATGTAAAATTTTAAGTTTCATATTTTAACATTTGATAACATCATTTAATATTTTTTAACATGATTGAATATTTTAAAGGGTTGATGTGGCGCGAATAGTTGTTTTTCTGTGTCTTTGGTGTGTTATAAATTGCCCATGCATGGATTAGTCGGAAGACATTAGATGTACAATCCGAATGTTCAAGTTTGTGCAGAGCATTTCACCACCGGAGATTCTAGGGGCACAACCAGCAGCCTGCCAGAACACCTCCCACTAGATCTTCCCTGGTAAACCACTGGAAAGATCGCACAACTACATGGCAAACTTATAGTCACAGCCTCTATTTTGGGCCTCCTGCCTGTTCCGCAAATGGAAAAACAATCAGGCGTCGAAAATCCCTGAATAGAACTGTGGACGTAAGTTCTTCTGGAGGCAGGATACTGATTCTGCAGGTCTCATTTCAGGGAACACAGCAGCTTTAAACGATCCTGACATACACACCCTGCACAACACCACTATGTTCAGGTTTAACATTAACATAAATGTTAATTAATGTTAATTAACATTAATACAGCCAAATGAGGGGGGCGCGGTGGCTTAGTGGTTAGCACGTTCGCCTCACACCTCCAGGGTTGGGGGTTCGATTCCCGCTTCCGACTTGTGTGTGTGGGGGTTTCCTCCGGGTACTCCGGTTTCCTCCCCTGGTCCAAAGACATGCATGGTAGGTTGATTGGCATCTCTGGAAAAAATTGTCCGTAGGGTGTGAGTGAGTGAATGAGTGAATGAGTGAGTGCGTGTGCCCTGCGATGGGTTGGCACTCCATCCAGGGTGTATCCTGCCTTGATGCCCGATGACTCCTGAGATAGGCGCAGGCTCCCCGTGACCCAAGGTAGTTCGGATAAGCGGTAGAAAATGGATGGATGGACAGCCAAATGATATCTCCAAAACAAACGTGCCTTTGTAAGGTATGCTATTTGCTTCTCACAAACTGGTTGGGACCATCGAGCTGGATCCAGGACTTCCAGGACCTCCAGACCTGGCACTGCATTTCCTGGAGTCTCTTATAGGGGTAGTTTGCGAAATCAAGAGCCTGAAGCCTTCATCACAATACGAACAGTAGCTTACGCTGCTCTGTTACGATGTGGTGAATGTAAAGGCAGTAAGACAGGTAAAACTGGCACTACTTCGCAAGGTCTTGTTGGCATGGCTGATAATAAAAGGCCAGAAAGTCACTGCAGAGGGAGCGGCTCAGGTGTTACAGATGGTGGAAACACTAGTAAAGACAAAGATCTTTTTCATTTTAAAACTCCTTAAACAGGGCCTGTAAATTAGGCCTCTGTTTTTGTTGCATTTTGTTTTCCAAGAAAATTTTCAGATGTGAGACATATCACTTTTTACTGAAGCATTGAGTTTCATTTCTGCATTTCTGCTTTTTGTCATTTTGATCTAAATGGAGAAGAGCAGTGTCAGCTCATTTTTATCTTGCTCATTTGTTTCATTAGTGATGTCGCTTCACTTTAGAGGTTTACTCAATCGAATTTTACACTGAATGTTTATATCGGATAAAAGGTGATCGGATGACAAGTGTACGAAAGAGGCACACATCTGTCCACACCTGCTGTTGTAAACCGTCTATTTTGACCACTTCTGTCCTGATTTCCTCAAGAAATATCTGAAAAAGCATACATATTTACCAAGGTATACACCCTGACTGGTTAAATGTATTTGCTTTTTCAGATATCTCATTTGAACAGAGGAAATCAGTGCATGCAATGTACATATACTGTATGAGCACGACCGTCTTTAAAATCCTTATTACCATAGACATTAAAGACGCCGTATTGGTTGTTTCACTCTGTTGCTGCAATACATCAAAGAAGCCGCCATATTAGTTAAGGCAAAACCCCACCAAACCTATATAGGTGAATGGGAGAGCTGAGCTTTTTCGGTATGAAAATCACAATCACGTTTACATTTCTAAACACATTTTTATGGTTTATAATCTATGTAATGTATAAATTTACAATGTCTCTAGCTGTTTTGATATTTAAAATGTATTTTGTTATAAGGAATTGTGAAATATCCATTAAGTGTTCATGTTATTCAGGTGAATCTGATTTGTTATATAGCCTATACTTGACAAGCAAAATAACAAAACAACCACATGTTGAAGTATCAGTATCAATCAGAAAATAGAACGCAGACATGTTGAGATTGTTTCTGAGTAGTATTTAAATCATGGAACGTAAAGACCAGTTAATAATTCAACTTTCATAACATCTAAATATGAACTTCACTGGGGAAATAACTTTTTGTCATCATTTTAGACATATTCAAAGATAAAATATATTTTTTTAATAAATCTGATAAAACAGTTACAGCAGTAAAACATGTATGTGATAAACAAACAACCCTGCACTGCATTATAAATAGTATGAAATAGCAGTATACAGCAGTGGGCATGTATTCAAATACAAAATACTTCACCCTTAACATGAAAAGGCCCGTGGGGAGGTTAACACTTAAAATTTGTTTTGTTGAAAGTAATTTAGTTGAAACCCACCAACATGGTCATCAGTGTTTACTTGAGTTGGGCTCTCTACTACTAGAATTTTCGTGGACTGTGCCTCTGTGCTTTTAAAGTACATTTCTTACATTGGCACCAGTCAAGTGGTGTTGGTTGTCATCTTACTACTTGATAGACTGATCACATCTGATTCTGAATAAAAATTGTACCTTCAGGAAATTTGTGTGTATTCTAATGCCTTAAAAGTTTTTTAGAAAACAAGAAGCACATTTATACTTACAGAAGAGTTTGGAATCACACAGACATCAAGAATCAATGTATAAATCTCAACAATGGTGACAACAAAAGAAAACATCATCCTGCGTCATGAATGAGTTTTGTACTATGATGTTACCCAGCATGCATTTCTGCATGACACTTTCTTTTGTTGATTCTCCCCATTGTTGAGATTCATACACTGATTCTTGATGTCTGTGTGATTGTTGATAGTTTAAGTTTTTGCTTGCATCCCATTTTCACAAATCTTTCTCAACATCAAAAGGTTCTTTCAAGATCAGCTCACAATCCAGATGAGATCAGTGAATCAACCACATGTAGCAGGATGTGGATGTTTGTTTATTGATACTTCCCACTAGATGGGGTGAATGGTCGGTCTAAGGCCGAGCCCTGTAAGTGACCGGCTGGTTACTCAACTCAACTTTATTTATATAGCACTTTTTACAATTTTCATTGTTACAAAGCAGCTGTACACGAGACACATTGACTACAAGAAAAACAACTAAAGGCATATACCTGTAAAAACAAGAAAAAGGTGAAAACAACAAAAGGCAGACATACAAACGCTCCACACAAACAATATGCATACATACTTACAAACATTGACATAGACGCACACACGAAAACATGCTCGCACACATGCACAGTAAAAGCACACATTTGAGAAAAAGGAGAGAGAACCACAGGTCAAATATTAAATGGACTATAAATTCTTATATGTAGTATTAATTATGTCTAACTTCATAATTCTAAAGTCGATATAGGCCTGTAATTCCCTAGTTCTTTAGGGTCGAGTTTGTTTTTTTGACAAGGGGCCTTATAACAGCCACCTTAAATGCTTTAGGCACATGTCCTAATGTCAGAGATGAGTTAATAATACTAAGAAGAGGATCTATAATTTCTGGGAGCATTTCTTTCAGTAGTTTTGTAGGTATAGGGTCTAGCATGCATGTTTTTGATTTAGATGATCTAATGATTTTAGACAGTTCATTGTGATCTACGGTAGAAAATAATTGCAATTTTATCCCTAGGGGTGCTGTAGTTAGTTTGTTCAGCGGATTTCACTACAGGTTGCATTGTTATAATTTTTTCTCTTATATCTTGGATTTTACTTGTGAAGTAGTTCATAAATTCATCACTGTTATGCTGATAATCAGAATCCGAAGTCGCTGACGACTTATTTTTTGTTAATTTAGCCATTGTGTTAAATAAGAACCTAGGGTTGTGATGGTTTTCTTCTATTAGTGATGAAAAGTAGGCGGATCTAGACGTTTTTATGGCATTCCTGTATTTTCGAGTATTATCCTTCCATGCTATACGAAATACCTCTAAATTAGTTTTCTTAAAGTTGCGCTTCATTTTCCGGGACGCTTTTTTTAGAGTCTGAGTGTTTTCATTATACCACGGTGTTGGGCTGCCATTTTTAAACTTTTTTAAACGCAGAGGAGCAACTGTGTCTAATGTTTCCGAGAAGGTAGAGCTAAAATTTTCAATAGTAATGTCAAGATGGTCATCGTTTTTACTCATGCTAGATATTTTAGACAATTATCGAGAAACGCATCTTTGGTAGTTGAAGTAATTGTTCTACCATATTAGTAACAAGGAGGTTGATTTGCAGCCGTAGGCCATTGAAGCAAACATAATATCAGATAATGATCTGAAATGTCTTCACTCTGCTGAACGATTTTAACATCGTCCACATTTATACCATAAGAAAGTATTAAATCTAAAGTATGATTACGAAGGTGAGTGGGTCCTGACACATGTTGACTAACGCCTATGGAGTTAAGAGGGTCTTTGAAAGCTTTCCTAAGGCATCTGCATCATTATCTACATGGATGTTAAAGTCACCGACGACAAGGACTCTATCTGCGGCCAGTACTAGTTCTGATAAGAACCCACCAAAATCTTTAATAAAATCTGTGTGGTGCCCTGGGGGCCTATATACAATAGCTAGAATAAATTTTAAAAATGTTTTGTCCTAAGTATTAGGTGTTGATACGTGAAGTACCATGACTTCAAAAGAATTGTATTTAAAATTAGACTTCTGAGAGGTAATAAAAGAATTCTTGTAAAGTGCAGCGACACCTCCCCCTCTACCTTTTAGACGAGGCTCGTGTTTATAGTAATAATCATGGGGAACGGATTCATTTAGAGTAATATAATCATCTGGCTTTAGCCATGTTTCTGTCAAAGCATGTCTATTTTATGATCGGTTATCAAATCGTTTACAAAAACTGCTTCATTTGAGAGAGATCTAATATTAAGCAATCTGTGTCGTAAAAGTTGATTATCTGTATTTTGTTCATGTTTGATTTGTTTAACGTTTATTAGATTACTTTCAAGAGGTTTACGCATTATCTTATTTTTGCTTATCCAGGGGACAGACACAGTCTCTATTTTATGTTGTTTGTGAGAAGGGATTATTACATGTTGTATATTTTGTGTATTCTGAAACGTGAGATGGCAACCAGACAGTTGGTTAAGCAGTTCTGTTTCCTTTCAGTCCAAAAGTTCAGTTTGTGCATAACAGCACAAACTGAACTTTTTCAGTGAAACTCAGTTGTGTTCTACACAGTACGTTCTTTTCACACCAGGTTTTGGGTTCTAGGTTCCACATGTATTGCAAGATTAAAGTAGACATCTGCAAATTTAAAGACTGAACAGAAATAACACTACATTACAACACATTAAATGATTATAGACCAAATCTACCACAGTTGTGTAATAAACTCACAGTGGAACTACCTATGTCAGATTAATTACTATGATTTGGCTAAACTTAATTAAAACATATATATTAAACTAACTTCAATACTGAAGACAGCAGATCACTTTATTACAAACTTTTACTATACTTAAATCATGATACTATAACTATTACTTAAATAAAACCATGGTTAATTTTTGAGAGGGTGCTTTTATCATCTGTTAAACTAAAATACAAGTTCTGAATAAATCATTATATTTCAAGATAAACTAACAGTTGCTTTTGCAACAAGTTTAGAGGCCAATATAATCACTTCGCCAACTTTAACGAATAACTATAATATTGTTGTCCAACTTGTATTAGTGTCCTTTTGTTGCTAGAATTTTTAAGTTCATCCAGTTCCGCATATCACACAATAAAACTCGTTTTCTAGAACTGCATCATTGGGATCACAAAAATAAATTTAGATGGAAGCCCCCCCGCTCCTCCCGGGCCTCTCCAGCCGGCCCCGTCCGGCCTCCCGGGTCTCTCCAGCCAGCTCCGTCCGGCCTCCCGGGTCTCTCCAGCCGGTCCCGTCCGGCTATCCTGCCCAGCCGCCAGAGCCCGCTGCCCAGCTGGTCCAAGCTAACCCCCATATGAGCTCCCGGACTAAGCCCAAATATTTTTGGGGGAGAGCCATATGGGAGGGATAGCCCTCCAGGCTTCCTGAACGGCCGGCGCCCTCCAGGCCTCCCGAAACGGCCGGCGCCCTCCAGGGTTCCAGATCTGGACTTATCATCCTGGAGGCCTTCCATCCCACCATGTCTTGTCTTCCCAGCACCCCCCCCTTCCCCCTTTGGTACTGTTTTGGCGCGAGGACGCGCCTTGTGGAGGGGGGATAATGTCACAGTTGTGTATGTTATGTTTGTTTTTTTCCTCCCCTGGTTTGTCTCATTATTAGTTAATTGTTTCCTTGCCTGTTTTCACTTGTTTCATGATGAGTTCATGTCTTTTCACCTGTCCCTCATCTTTGTTGATTAGTCCCGCACCTGATCCTGTTTTCCCGGAGTGTCTTCCTTATGTATTTAAGCCCTGTGTGTTCCTTAGTTCTTTGTCCAGTATTGTTAATGTTACCTAGTGGTGTGTTCATGGTTCCTTGTTTTCCTTTTGGTTTTTGTATTTAAAGTACCTTTTGATTTGTATCCTGTTGTCCGAGGCTCTTGTCAACCAGCACCCCTGACAGAGACGTACCTAGTTCAGAAGTAGTTAGTAGACGTGCATTTTTAATAAAATTCTAACATTCGCCGTCGTAATTTCGCCGGTGGTTGACGTTCCTACCATGACATCGCCGTGATGTTGCCGCCAGTCTGTCGTCTGCGTTCCCTATCAAATCCATTCATAACTCCATGCGGACTGACGGAGACGAGAGGGTAAGCTGCTCCTTGACCTTGCCTGTTAAGGCTTCGAATTGGCAGAAAAAACATATCATAAGTGAGTAGCCAAATTTGCACAAACCATACCCCATATTAATGCGTCTGGACAAATGTATGTGTTTAAAAAAGTCTGGACAAAAGTACGTGTGAACAAATGTGGTAATTAAAAAATAGGTTGTTTTCAAATCATTTATGCAAAACGAAATACTATTTGAAAAGTTCTGTTTACTTATTTTGTGGATGGTAAAACAGTGTACACACTATTTGTAGTAAGTGCATAAATACATGTATTTGTGTATATAAGTGTTCCAGGTGTTACTTGGTGAACTTTCATGAGTGTGTTAAAGGGGATCACTAATTGCTGATAATTGATAATAGATACGTTTAAACTATCCATCCATCCATCCATTTTCTAACGTTTAAACTAGTCATAGTTATTTAACACCCCATGATGACCCTATAGGAATTAGTAAAATGTTATTTTTTTATGATTTACCTGTCTGATTCATGGACTATGTGTACTCCAGATGTGTCTAGATATTACAATCACCTGAGCAACAGTTACATTTATTGTTACACATTCCAGTGTAGTTTTTAATATATGTAAGACAGTGACAACTAAGGATACTTTATGATCATAAGCTTTGGATACAAGGGTCTGCTAAATTACTATATGTAAATTTAAGTTTTGTAAATATTTTATGGGGATGGTACTTTGTGCTTCAAAGTAACCTTAAGCTTTTACTGTGTTTGAACAGGACTCTTTTGACAGTGTAACCCCTGCTGGAGTCACCCACGCTGATGTAGCCATCCTTTCCAACTCTGCAATTACCTCTCCCTCTGTGGGCTCCTCCTCACCTATTTTTTCAATTGCCTCAGCCTCCATGGACACATCTGGCTACACTTATAAAGTTACCATTACCTCCGTGGACTTTACTGATCCAACTGTGTCATCTGTTTTTATGGAGGGATTCACTTCCATTTATGGTGTTAGTTCTGCCTCCAATGATTTTTCCCACCCAACTGATTTCCCTGACTATATTGACTCTCCCAACTCAGTCTTCACCTCTGCATCCACCAGCACATCAATGAGTGACACTAGGTAACATTTATTTTACTATGGAGCTACAATAATATGGACCTACTTTGCTCATTGTCTGTGATTCTTAGCAGTGGAAGTGTCCACTGATGCATTCAGTTTGTCACTGTACAGTACTAAAAGAACAGTAAAGCTTGAACCTAGCTGAATCCTATACAGGCCTTTCTGAAATGTTGGTAAATTAAATTGCTACAACATGATTTGGACATTCACATATCTTATTGTATTACACTTTAAATACATACTTATGACAACTTTTATAACTTTGCTGTTCTTACTATGTTTTGTAGGCATGACTTGAAGGGGGTGCTCCTAAGTTTACAAACAGCCGTAGATCTGGTTGAGCCTGGATCATTTGCAAACTGTGTAAATGTTTGAAGGTCAAGGGTGCTACAATGTGCTTTGAGGACATTCAACAGACGGGTATTTAATCCATATAACCAACTAGATGTCGTATTTGTGGATTCCTTTGGAACTGGTGAGAAGCAGTTTGTTGCAGCTTAAGAATCAACTGGAATTCATAAGTGTAATTGATCATTAGTGTCTTATTGAGTCTAACGCAGTCTCGCAGTTTCGTTTCCTTTGTTTGCGTCCGCTGAGTCACGCGCTGTTAGTTTGCATTTGTTTGCGTGTTATTATTGGGAGATATTGGAAGGCGTGTCCTGCTGAATTTAATTGCGTTATTAAACTGGTATTTAAGTGCGATTGACCACCGCGTGCAGCGGTCGCGTACAGCCCTCATTGCGCTCTACCTGCGCGACTCCACCGAGCAAGGACACCGACAAGGCACTTGAGTATTAGGTTTTGCACTTTGACTATTGCACTTTATTTATTCTTTTATTTCATCTTTATTCTCTTTTCTTTACTTGTCTTGAACATTCCTTCATTTTTCACTATGCGTTTTCTAATCCCTACTGTCATTACAACTCGTAAACCAACGGTAAGTCGTAGAAGCCCACGCATTACTAATGCTAACAACAACCTGCGCATTCTTTCAGCATCCAAAACTACCTCTATTACAATTCCCATTGGTTTATGGAACTGCCAGTCAAGGAAACATGGCTATTCCTATCACTGCTATGCGGATGATACACAACTCTACCTGTCTTTTCGCCCTGACGATCCGACTTTTTCTGCACGCATCTCAACTTCACAGATCAAGTTGCCAGCACCGTCCGGTCGAGTAGATTCATCCTCTACAATGTTAGGAAAATTAGACCCTTCCTATCAGAGCATGCTACACCACTACTACAGGCTCTGGTCCTGTCCAGTCTGGACTACTGCAATGCGCTACTGGGTGGAACTCCAGCTTGCACAACAAAACCACTACAGATGATCCAGAATAATGTGGCAAGAGTTATCTTTAATGAACCGAAGAGAGCACACGTCACTCCTCTACTCATTAAGTTACATTGGCTCCCAATAGTCGCTCGCATCAAATTCAAGAATCTGCTCCTGGCCTTCAAGACCACCACTGGTTCTGCACCACCTTATCTTCACTCGCTAATGCAGACATATGTACCTGCCAGATCCCTAAGCTCTGCAAAGGAACACCGTTTTGTTGTGCCATCCCATAAAGGTAAAAAAATCTCTCTCACGCACATTCTCCGGATCTGTTCCACCTATGTGCCCGCTGCTACAATATCTGCAGATTCTGTAGCCATCTTTACGAAACGTCTGAAAACACATCTCTTCCGTCAACATCTAACTGATCTGTTCTGACTTTATGTTCTTCTCTACTCTGAGAAAAAAAAAACTGTGTTAGGTTATATGAGATTGGTCTTCTTTTTGATTGCACTTATGCTTTTGTTGCACTTATGCTGTCCCAATTGCTTCCATTGTCTACCCCACCTGTAAGTCACTTTGGATAAAAGCGTCTGCTAAATGACAAAATGTAAATGTGGTGAGGGATCTGTTGATACTTGTGGTCCTACCCGGGAGTTCCTCCGGCTACTGATTAAAGATCTTCTGGAGTCACAATTCATTGTTGGACCCCATAACTGCAAGAGCCTTGCAATTGATTCTCTTGGTGGGTAGATTTTTTTGTTACATTTTAAAAAAAGACTGATTGATTGATTGACTATTTGATAGACTGATATTTCACTGAACCACAGACCTGCCAATCTCTTCAGTGCAGCAGGTTGTAGGTTGTCAGGTTTTGGCAGAGACGAAACAGACAGAATGGTAAGTATATAAGTTTAATTTGCAGAATGGATCGGTACAACGAAATAGGTGAATATCCGGTAAGATGACAAAACAGATGGAAACTTATCCGTAGTGTAACCAAGTCTCTCTCTTTATCTTGCTGATAAAGCTGATGATGATGAATTCCTTTGCAGGCGGGAAGAAGATTCGCTGAGAAGATTGGGACAGTAGGTAGGAATACAGGTACGTATGGTATAGAAACTGTGTCATGTGTAGACGAGATCAGACAATAAGTGAATGTTGGTCTGTGGTATAAATGGGTGCACTGCTGATGAGGTCCAGGTGATAGTGATTAGTAATCGGGTGACAATGAGCGTGTGAATGACTGAGTGGGCGGAGTGAGGGAATGAGTGGAGTGAGATGGTGATGGAATCCTGACATAGGTAGGATTTTTTACCTCAAAGTAACTTGGTACTCAAATGAAGCAATAGCAAAAGAAGAGTGTTCAACCATCAAAGTGCTTGGTTCATATAGCAAGCCGGGATAACTTACAAATGCGTTGTATATCATTATCATTAGAAAGATTGTAAGTCCCTTGAAGGGATACTTCCACATCTGTATTAAAAAAAAAATCTGGTGAACACAGAGAAAGATATTTGGTTAAATGCTTGTTACCAAACAGTGTTGACTACCATAAAATAAAATTACTTTAAAAAAATTGTCCTGAAAAGAAGATATTTTGAAGAATATAAGACAGCAGTTCTGGGGCACTTTTGACTAACATTGTATTTACTATAGGAGTCAATGGGGGGGCAACATCTGTCTAGTTATAAGCATTCTTCCAAATATCTTTCTCTGTGTTCATCAGAAAAAAGAAATGTATACAGGTTTGGAACAACTATATAGTGAGGATGGTGAGTTTGGCCTACAGTCTTTGGTTGTTGTGGGGCAAGACGTTTTTTGGTTGATATCTGGGAGCTTGCAGCAAAAGAGCGGGAAAGTATTATCCCAGCATACACCAGTCCTTCATTTTATGTGAGAAGCTTAAAAGTGGAGATGCTGGAGAGAGGGAAAATGTGCCTGGTGGGAGCGGCTGTGGCACTGGTGTTTCTGGTTTTCTATGTATGTTTTCCATAAGGTTTCCCTTTGTTTCTGATTCTTGGAACTGATTTATTGTGTCACAGCCAGTCTCTGCAGGTTGTTTACACATTTGTTAATTCAATATCATACCTGAATGTGAAATGAAGGCAGAATGAAAAAGTGCCTGTTATATATAGCATGTAATGTAGTTTCCAGCCAGTATTACAATATATTTTGCATTTGAAAAAGCAGGAGAAATCGGACATTTTGCTGCATAATAAAAAAAAATACATAAAACCTTTACTATTATTTTAAATTGGTATCTTAATTTCACTTGTACAGGCTTATCAAGAGGAACATACAAGTTGTTGGGGATGATAATATCAGTCTGCCTGGTCTATGGTGGAGTGGGACCATGTGTGTTTTCCACACGGCTGTTTTCATAGCTCTCAGGGGTCCCTGCTCCACAAGTGACCAAAGCAGAGGTCTATGACACAGTGCTGCATAACCAGCAGGACAAGGTACAATATAAATCCGTTTTTGGTCTTTTGATCTTAATATTGAATCTAAAATGTCATTTACACCTTAACTGCAAGGCAAAAATAATCTCTTTGTGTTGTGCTGTTTTTTTTTTCTTCAGGGGAGCTCTGTTGAGTAGATATAGATGTAATATTAAACCTTTATGAATTTAAATTAAAACCCATTGATTACCATGCAGTTCAATTTTGCACCTGCAAAGGACAGTATTGTGTAAAAACAACTAGAATATCAACATACATTACTGTCATTATCGTACACTGAAACAAAGCAAAATACTTTATTATAATTGAGACATTGTGTAGCTATTTTTGGGCATTAGGACAACACTCCACATTTCCAGAAGAAAAGGGAATTTCTAATAGAACCTTTTACTAACTTTCAGATCCAAAGGGCAGAAACTATTGCAGAGCCCCACACAGCCATGGTGGAGGCTTCAGACAACCTTAACATGCTTGGTGCATTGTGTAATTTTTCAACCCTGGAAGAAAGACACGATCGTATAAAGGCAGCAATACTGCAATATAAGCTCTACTGATGATTAAGAAATATTTGAAATCTGACAACTTTTGTTTTTATCTGTTTGGAAGACTGAAAGATGTCACGATACGATAGTGAGTGAGGCAGAACCCAAATGCAGGCAGGTCAAGGTAACAGACAGACTTTATTAAATAAACCATACCCACGATGGGGCAAAACAGAGACTAGTACTTACAAACAGAAAACTTTCCATGAGGGGAACAAAACGAAACAGCTAATAAATAATAAGTCCAAAGCACGAAGTCCACATACGGAACTCACAGGGAGAAAACACACTCAGGGTAATCCAAAAACCACCAGGAAGAGTAACACAGGGCAAGACAAGAAATAGTAATACAATAGAGCGACGAGGTGTGAAGGGAAACAGAGCTACTAAATAGGAACATGATAACAAGGGGAGATTGCGCAGGGACGGAGAAGGGCAGGTGGCAAGACTAAACACTAATGGGACACTAACGGAGAAACAAGGGGGCGGAGCTAAACGGAAAACCGATGTCTCCACATAAAACAAAACATACACACACGACATGTTACTGTAACAACCCTGTCCCAAAGGAACGAAATCCAAGAACAGAAAGGACAGGATCGTCACAAAAGAAGGACTAAAGACTTTGGGGGTGCTAAATGCCATAGAGCAGCACTCTACAGTTATGGAGGAACTATTTTGTGGTTGCCCCCCTCCCTTGTCATCTGCATCCCTGCTGGACCTCTTTAAAGTACAGTATTCTCTAAAAGGTAGTAACAGGAGAGCCTTGGAAGTTGCTGTGGGCCACTGACGGGATTGGATCATTGAAGTTGATGGTGAGTCCATGTCATTTTATTTTTAGCATATAGTTTTGTAATTGATTTTATTAGCAAGGTATACAATTAAGTAGATATGTGTGCCTCTAATTTTTTTATATGATGGCAAAATATATAATGAATAGTGTGCCCTACAGTGGCATTAAAGGAACTGCGCAGAAAATGCATGCTGCACTCCTTAGCCCTTTTTCAACCAAAAGAGTTTGCGCTCTCCTGGCATTTGTCGTTGCTAAGTAATCATGGGTCACGCCGGCCGTTGAGTGGAGGAGGGGTAGGTGGGGTATTAAGGTGGCTGATATGCAAGGTATGTCACTGCTCGCCAAAAGACAACCACAGAAAGGTTCTAAACTGGACAAAGTTTATTTGGAGCCCCTTAATGGGATAAAACATAAAAATACTTGTAATGTAGACATTTACTGAATTCTCCCTAAAATCCTACCAATTAATTTAATTGATTTCTGTTTATTTTGTGTAATTTGCAAGATCTTTTGTTAACATGATTTTGGGTGACATTTTTGACAATCTCCGTCGTGAAGTTGACGTTATTTTGGTGCTCCTCTTTAGTTCTTATGAGCACTTGGGAGAGGTAAGCGGTTTTTGAGCTTTTATCTTTAAAAGTGATCAAATTTGCCTGAAATGGTCAAAAATATGCTTATATGTTGATGTAATATGTGTTATGAGGGGTCATATAATGTTTTATCTTTCGTTTTATATCTAGATTGGGTAGTCATGAAATGTATTCGGCATGTTAAGGGAATTGGTGTGTTATCAAAACTGCATGACTTCTAATATATATTTTATATTGTGTAGGAGGTGTACAAGGTTTATGTCATGCCTGATGGTGACATTTGATCTTTGATATATCGCAGACCACTTGGGAAATAAACCTCCTTGAGATCTCCAGAGCTGTTGGTTGTCCGGTCTTTTCTATTACACACAACGCATGTCTCTATAACTTCAGTCGATTTGGAAAAACAACAATGGGTGGTTACAGCATCATCCACTTCAAACAATTATCAACAAATATTTTTGGAATCTTCATGTGTCAACTCAGCCATAAAAAAATAATATTCCAGTCAGTGGACCTATGTATTGTTTTTCAAACAATTGTTTTAAAAAGTTCTCATTTTGTTTAATTTTGTGTATATTTTATTAATAATTTGTTAGCATATGGATACATTATAATAACTTGTATGTTCCCAAAACATAGTTACCATCTCAGTGGAATCTAATGGAAATCTTAGCATGTCAACACATATGCGTCACTCGTTACCTTGGTTACACAAGAGACTGACATATTCTCTGCACGCATTCTATTAACACGATGAAGTTAGACAACCAAGTCAAAAATTCCCAGCCGAAAACAGTTTGTAATCATGCCTTGTTGAACAGGCACATTTGGAAATGTAACTTTAATAGTATCAGACTGTACATAGAACGGTTTCGGCGCGTTGGTGGAAAAGCACTCTTCGTGTGTCCCTATTTCTTTTTTAATTAATGCTTTGATTTTAATGTTGCAGACGGAGATGCAGATGTGGAGGTGGATGGTGGGGACAGACTTTGTCACCCTACAGGATGTTCTTGTTTGCTTTAGGGGCATCTGCCATACTTGTATTTGGATTCAAAGAGAATCCAAATATAACATTTCTCCATGAGAACATCGATGGCAACCAGCGGGTTTTCCCTGAAGCAAATACATGCAGCATGACTTTGAAGTTGCCCATTGGACAAGAATATGACGAGTTTTGTCATTTTATGACAGCTGCTCTTTTACTATCTCCAACGTTTGGGTTAGCATAAAAGCATGCTGTCCCAACTATTATCACTGTATTTTTTTTCTTTCATAATCATTGTTAATAAACTCTTATTTCACTTATAATTGAATTTTTGAGTTTTCCTTGCCGTGACAATTTATATGCTTGTTTTCACACGGGGACATAAAAATGTCCCTACAAGGTATTACTATACTATACATAATACACAAGTCTACAGTTAGTGAAATTAAGTATAACAAAACAAACTAATATTTAACAACTCAAGTTATTAAAACTGATGAGGTCCAGATTTTCACTTCCATATTACTATTGTTTTAGTATTACAATTTCTTTAAGTACAGTTATGTAGATTCTTGATTACAGCTATGCCTTACCATAAAACTTATGTCTATATTTCTGTAATTAATCTTACCATATCACTGTCACGGGTGCGCCACAGATAAATGACAAGAGATAATCCAAAAACTAATGATTTACTTCTGTTAAAAGCAGAACCTTTTTATGATAAAAGTTTGATTCACTTATTACTTTTAACTACACACAGTATTACAGCGTTTTTTAATCCATAAATTTGTTTCTATAGTAAAAGGAAGTTTAAAAGTGTAAAAATGTACATTTACAAATAAAAATAAAAACATTATACAGTAGCCAAGGGGTGAATAAAGGAAGTATAAAACGGGCCTACAAAAATTCAATGTAAAAATGTAAACATTGAATTGTTAATATATTGTTTATTGTTTAGCACGTAGCCCTAGTAACTCTAAAGAAGTCATATAAACAATTTTACAACACTGATCTCAAGATGAATTTTGAAAAACTTCTGCTCATGAGATAAGAAAAAACAAAAGCTTATGAAAGCAAAAGATAAAAGTTTTTTCAATCTTATAATCACCTTTGAATCTATGCATCTTGAATTAAACAGTTCCATATTCGTCGGATGGTATATCTTCTTGATGGAAAGCTGGAGAAATACAAAACATGAGAGAACAAACTATGCCTGTATCCAGCATTTATTTTTTACAGATATACACAGGTATCTAGTGGCTCAAACTTGTCTTTACAGATTAACTTCACTTCTTTCCAACAGACCATACAGTAGACATGTTCACACATCACATTACTGCAGACTTTAAAGTAAAATTAACCTTTTTCAGTTATTCCAGTTAAATATTGGACAGGACTTCATTCTCTTCACTCTTCTTTCTTACTCCGCCGAACACCAGGTGCTTTATGTCACATTTTAATTTCTTCTGGTTATTTCATCGGTCAACAGCTCTGGTATTTCATGGAAAGGGTAATACATTGTCGCTGTGTTTGATAGTACAACATCAGCACCAAACACATTTAAAGCAAAATCATACAAGCAACAGTAATATCACATTTTTTTTTACGCAGCTGACACTGCATTGTGTTAAATTTGGCATGAATATCCAATGCCACATATACAAGACCGACAACATTTTTACACATCCCAGTGCCTAGCATTAAAGTATAACGTTATTATTTGTACCTCAGCTTTGTTTTGCCATAGATCATTAAGAAAAAATAACAGTGTGTAAATATTTTTTACATTTATAAAAATTATAAAAATGATTGCAACTTATTGAGATATTAAGGCCCTACATATATCCCCAACCTGCACCTTATGAATAAAAGTGAATTTTAAGTCTTAAAACAACTTAAATGAAAACAAATGCCATTATGCTCTTTAAAGTAGTAAAAAAATTGGTGCTTTTTCAGCAGGAGGCAGCCTTGAAATCCGGTCTCCCTCGCGCCGCAACCAAGACTTCATGTCTTACACCACTTGAGTAACTGCTTCACACTGAATGGTTCGGAATCTCTTTGTTTTTCCAACAAAGCAGGCTATTTGTATTGAGTGTAAATAGACACGCCGTACATTTAACTACGTTTACTAACTGATTGTATTACACAATTTCTGTACACAAACATCTGCTTGCTGCAAGATTTATTTGACCTTTTCCTAAGGTACAATAATGAAAAAAATTAATTGCTCACGATGAATAATTTTCCTAAGCATCTGCGTTGATTGTTTAATAAAATAAATATTACGCAATATAACTGTGTTTCTGCATTCCAGTATTCGAGTCCTACTATATAAGCATTATTATTGGTTATTTTTTTGTGGTAAAAGGCAGAAAGTTACATCAGACCACATAGCGCAGACATCGCGTTAATTCTCATGCGTTATGTTGTGTTCAGGCCAAACGCGAATACCTGCGTGAAGTTGGCCCCCCTCCAAGCACAAAACATTTGCAAAATAGTCTCAATCGTTTGTGCTAGTTTGTGCCGTAAAAAAAAATGTTTGCGCTGCTTCAGTTTTTCAGATATTAGAAGAATAATTTTAGGTCATTCGGAGGTCACTCATTCCCCCGACATCCTCCACCCAGTAACCTCCAATCAGGGCCACTGAATGCAGCTATAACTTCAAAATGCTGTCATCTGATTTAAGTTTAGCATTAGATACCAAGTATTCTAACTTTAGCATTAATGTGACAAGTAGTCCGTCTTTGCTCTTGATTGGGGATGGAATTGTCTGAGCTGGTCGACTTTCTCTTGGGTGAAGATGGAATTTCCTGAGATGGAGCTGGGCTGGTCAGTCAGTCTGCAGGCTCTCGCAGGAGGATGGCATGAGATTTTCAACTGTAGCTGGCGTAATCTCCAGCTGGGTATGGGGATATGACTTTAATCTTGGCCTGGTGGAATCTCTTACTGCCTCGGGTTGGGCATCCCGAGGCGGAGGCAGAAAGAGAATAATTAGCGTAGCTGCTGTTCATTAACTATGCATTAAGTGAAAGCTTGGCTGAAAAGATGTGTCTTTAATCTAGATTTAAATTGGGAGAGTGTGTCTGACCCTCGAATAGTATCAGGAAGGCTAGTCCAGAGTTTAGGTGCTACGTATGAGAAAGCTCGTCCCCCTTTGGTGGATTTTGTTATTCTAGGTGTTATCAAAAGTCCTAAATTTTAAGATCTTAGAGAGCGTGATGGGTTGTAATGTGATAAAAGCTCGGTTAAGTAAGTAGGTGCTAAACTGTTCAGGGCTTTGTAAGTAATTAAAATAATTTTAAAATC
Organism: Triplophysa dalaica; assembly: GCF_015846415.1. NCBI lineage: Eukaryota > Metazoa > Chordata > Actinopteri > Cypriniformes > Nemacheilidae > Triplophysa > Triplophysa dalaica. The sequence goes on from NW_026622648.1 coordinate 136,900, forward strand.
AATACGATACTTAATGGGTTGCCAGTGAAGCGATGATAAAACTGGGGTTATGTGATCGTATTTTCTTGACCTGGTAAGAACTCTGGCAGCTGCATTCTGAACTAACTGTAGTTTGTTTATCGATGATACAGGACAACCACTAAGTAGAGCATTACAATAGTCAAGCCGTGAGGTCACAAATGCATGAATAAGCTTTTCTGCGTCAGCAACACATAAAATATTTCGTAATTTGGCAACATTTCTAAATTTGAAGAAGGCTGTTTTTGTGACATTAGACATGTCATTTTTAAAAGTCAGGTTGCCATCTAATATAAGCCATCTAATAGCTGCCCTTAATTTCTCTTTATAAACCAACCACCCATCTTAGTAACCCTAATTCCATATATTTCAGGACAGCAAATTAACTCCATGGAACAGCTACATTTAATTCTATGTAACTGTCTCAAGACCTCTTGTAAGAGAAGCTGACCGCACTGCGCATGAGCTGTTTAAGTCCCAATTTTTATTTTGCTATCTCATAATTATGATCTTTTAATTGCGACGTTTTCACATTTTGAATCTGAAATGGGCTTCCATTAAAAGCAGACCCATAAAGTGTGAACAGAAAGGTCCCAGTGCAGAGCCATGTACTTGCAGGCCGCTTAATAGCTTGTTGTTACATTGCAGCCTACCAGAACACTGCAACCCCTCCCACATTCATTTGCTGTCCCTTCTGAGAATCTTGATTTCTCTTGCTTTCTTGCTATTTAGTTATTTTGTATAGAATGCAATTTAACAGAGATTACATTACTGGAATGCCTAGTAGGTTATATAACATAATAAATCGCATTCAGAACAACCAACTTCCTCAGAAAGTATTGTAGAAAGGTAAGTACTTCATCCACCGGTTGTTTACTACTGGAATACTGTTGGCATGATGTTGCATATTCATATTCTAAAAACAGCCTGTTTTTAAGGACAAAGGACAAAAGGACAATGGTCCTTGTGACTCCAGTGATTTAGCATTAAATAATATAGAGTGACAAGGGTGCTTTCTGTGCGCAAACAAACAAAAATAACAACTATATTCAGCAATTTCCATGAATTCTGTGTAACTATAATACTTTAAAGTTGGTATAATATAGGAAATTGTTGAAACAAGTACACTTGTTTAAATGTCTGACAACAGAAAATGTCAAATGAGCTAATAAAATATTTCAAAAGATGTTCAATGACTTGCTACGGGATGATGTACAAGCACCCGGCTGTTATCACAAAATAAGCCCTTTCAGTGTGTGATATGAGATTCCTCCTCTATGCGCCGGGTCCTGATCAAACTGTCCGGGTTTATTTCGTTCATAACCAGCTGCTTGTACTTTATCTCTTACTTATGGGTATGTTATCTACTCTATTAACATGTATAATAAATTATGCTCCATTAACTGATTAGGTATTTCCGCAAGATAGGCTTTTAATTGCGTTTTCAATCAATGCAATTTGTGTGAATACTTTCAGGCTGAGAATGTTCAGACAAAATTCTGCTCCTACTAGAGGACCTAAGAGGAGGGAGCAAACTAGATTTGCTAGTTTTAGGGTTGTTCTCCTGCTCCATCCTGACATGGAAACATTTCACCCACAGAAAGGTATATTAGGGCTCTGCTTTTAATGCTTACATTATATAAGAATATAATCTAATTTGAACTGGCAAGGGTAGATGGAAAATTTGAAAAAAATAAAGTTTCTCTACTGTCACCATCTGTTAATAAAGCCAGCTGAGTGCTCAAGCGATCTGCTTTGTATATCCTCCCTTAAGTACTAAATAGGGCCCAAGGTCTGATGGACACTATTATATTTCTGTTGTTTCTTCTTCAGAATATCTAGCATTTTTGAGAACCTAAAGCATGTTCAAAATCTACGAATTTGTCAGATTTTGTTTTTAGAAGTAATTGTGTAGGTGGCACTATTATGCCATTGTGAAACATTTTAAAGAAACAATCACTAGCACCTCATGTCATGTGGTACGAAATTTGTAGATGCAATGACCATCTCAGTACCCACAAAAATATGTTGTGAAACCCTAAACCCAACAGAAAGTAGACTTTAACTTTCTCTTCAATTTTTTTGCGGATTTAACCATTTCCAAACTCAAAACATAATCATTGCTATTCTTGATTGTAGTTTAAGGGTATTTGTGAAAAACGTGTTAGTTTGTTGATTGTTGAAGGGTTGTGACAGCAAGACATACAAATTTGATTTAAGTTGTTAGCTCTTTCTCATTTCCTAACAGCTGTTTGTTAAAATTATTACCAAACATAATGTACTTTTTGAAATTCCAAAATAATAAATTGTTGACATTACTGTGATATGGTTAAGGATGTCTTACCGGTCAGAGATCAGTCTTCTGACACGGAGACCGTGGAAATGGAGGATGATGACGATGTAAGTTTTGTTTTTAGGAGTTTAATTTTCAAGCACTTCCATAAAATCACCATGAAACGGAATTTGCGGTTTGTCTTTTCTGTATCCTGATATTGTAATATATCCGAGTGAAAACCCTTTTGAAATGAGAAAAAATGTGATTGCATTAAATTAAATAGACTGTCTAATGGGTACCGGTTGATGTATCAGGAATTGTAATTGATGCAAATGAATGAAAAGAAATACTGATGTCCACGGATGTCATTTATACTGCAAAAATGTACAAATATAGCAACACTGTTTAAAATATGTTAATTGTTATTATTCATTTACTTGTAAATTAAAGTTTTGAATTGATTTGCAATATTAAGTGGTAAAGAGAATCAGTTGTTGACATTGCAGTGATATCTTTTTGATTGTCATACAGGTCACAGATCAGAAGGACACACTAACATTTATGTGTTTTTTTTGGTGTACAGTGTTTTTACACAGTTTACTGTTAAATAAACTCATTATCTTTACATAAATTACTGTATGTAGTAGCGAAGTAGCTGTCACGGTCCTGTCCTTCCTGTCCTGAGTATTCGGGCCTTAGGAACAGAGCTGTGACAATATCATGTCTTGTGTGTGTGTTTCGTGTGGAGACGCGTGGCGGTTCGTTTTGACAGTTCTCCCCATGTCTTCCGTGTAGCTCCGCCCCCTCGTCTCTCTGACAGCGTCCCATTAGTGTTTTATCTTCCTCACCCGTCTATGCCTCTTCCTGCTAGTTGCACTCATTGTTAAGTCTTGTCACCTGCCCGTCCCGATCTCTTTGTCATCTCTCCTCATTAGTTTCCCCTTATTTAATGTCCCTTATTCCCTTACTGTTGGTCATTGTCTATTGTCTGTTTTCCTTTGTTGCTACTGGCTATTTCGTATCTGGATTACCTTGTTCCTGTTTCCCTTCGTGTTAGGATCTATTATTTGGATTGCCCTAAACCTTGTTTTGTTTTGTCCCCCCTGTGGGAAGTTTTCTGTTTGTAAGTCTTTAGTTTCTTGTTTGCCCCATTGTGGGTTTATTATTTCGTGCTTAATAAATATTATTTAACCCTTCACTACTGCCCACGTTTTGGTTCTGTCTGACAAACCGTGACAGTAGCTCCCCTAGGGACATCTTTTCCTTTTTTTTACACAACTCACCGCTCTAAAAGCAGTGTGTGCTCTGATTGGCCAGCTACCCAGTGCTTCGTGATTTGTTGCACACCACAAGCGTGTGACAGAAATTTTACACATCTAACCATGAGCGCAATCTTCCAGGACGAGGCCGATTGTCAGTTCATCTCTGAACAGTTGTAAAAACTGTACACTAATAACAACAGTGACAGGTTAAATAATGAAACGAGAGGATCAAAACCACATATGCAAGCACAGAAAAACCAGACAGCGCGTGAAAGCACAGAGCGCACAACTCTCATGTTGGAACGATCGTCAGTTAGCCTTGCCTTCAAACCTAGTTAGGACGATGAAACCAACGGATCAACCAGAAGGACGCTATACAGGGTTATGTTTTTATTTTGTCTTTTGCAATTCTGTGACATGCCGGCTCCAGCACCACGCTGCAATTACTGAAGCTCTGCCGCCTTTTTTGCATATACATTTGGGTGGCGTCATGCAAACATTACTACGAACTGACAAAGAAATGTGGGGGCGTGATTGATCGGGGCATTTTTGGCAGATCTGGATCAGACTCTTCTTTAATTTAGAATAAATCATTTTGTGCAAAAATCTGACTTTTGAAGAGGTCTTATACATACACAAACAGTTATATAACACACCAAATCAAGAAGAAATCAGGAAATCCTGTAAGATGACCCCTTCTACATTAACATGTACTCATGTATTTTTTTGTGATTTTCAATATAAATGAGGTTGATAATATTAAGGAATGTTCTTATATTTCCTTTTATTGCTTTTAGGAATATGAGGAATACAATGAAAGTTAACAAGCTGACCAAGAACGAATAAACAGTTTTGATTGGTCTTGCATTCGTTCTGTGGATTTAGGATTTACAAGAGGGGCGTAAACTCAGGCTACACTAGACAAGGAATACAATGAAAGTCTTCTAGCTGACCAAGAACGGTAAAAAGAATCTCTAAAAGAAATGTATATGTGAGCAAGCATAAAAATCTGGGGAAAATCTGTTTTCCACAGGAACGTGCACTGCAAAGAGAAGCAGACATCCGTAATAGACGGGCAGAGGCAAATTGTCACTTATTTTTATTTTTTCATAGACGAATTTATTTTTTATTTTTTGTGCTCTTGGCAGGCTTTGGAAAGACGTCGTTTTAATTCAAGTAGACTGGTTGAGCCGCAGGATGGTGTCCCTTTACATATTACATTTCCAGATGGCCATGTTTTAAGAAGAAGGTTTCACCTCATGCAGCCAATTCAGGTTAAAATTAAAATTTAGTTCAAATCTATGGACATTCTGGTGCTACATAATTGCTAATGTAGGTGCAGGAATTATTTCACACATTCTAAAGGTTTCTAATACTGCTAATTAATCAAACACACCTGATTTATGTCTTCAGCTCATTACTACATGTTCCAAGACTTGAAATGTCAGACAGAGGAGAGATGCTAAATCTGCATTGTTGGGGGGCTCCAGGAACGTCTTTGTAAACCCCTATTGTACACTATAAAATGTCCCATTATGTTTTCAGATGTTTAGGCAATATACTAACTTATTTCTATGTAAGCCAGGGGTCCTCAAACTTGTTCCTGAAGGGCTGGTGTCCTGCACAGTTTAGCTACAACCTGCCATAACATACCTGTCTGTAAGTTTCTACTATGCCTAGTAGGATCTTAATTAGCTGGTTCTGGTATGTTTGATTAGGATTGGAGCTAAATTCTGGACCCTCCAGGACCAAACCAGAGGACCACTGCTTTGATATTCGTGTTCTGTGTTCCAGCGTCTGTTGTATTTTTGGTCTGTGATGCCTCCCACAGCCAGTTTACCCCATAGTATTTCACCCTGGGTTGGTGAGAAACAAAGCGTGTGTGGCAACCATGAAAGCTAGCTAACATCCTTGGTCAGATTCTACCCAATCTGAAGAACCTCTGCATTCATCTAAAGTAAACCGTGGATAAATTAACTCATTAACTTGTATTATAACTTCCATTGTCAATTGTGCCCATTCCTGTCCTTAAACTAGCAACCTCCATGAGTGTTGAGTCTTGAGAAGAAAACAATCGGTTTTCAAAGTTTTGGAAAAGATTTGTATGGGCAACACTTTAACTTAATTTCTTGTTTTCTATTTTTGCAGCACCTTTTTGACTTTGCCGGATCGGTTGAGATGGTCACAGAGGTTTCTTTATTCAGAGAACTCAGGCTTCAGCTATAAGAAGCACAACAAGAGGCAGAATAATTGATTACATAAATGAATCCTGCACGCTCAAGCATGGAAGTGAGATTTCTATATTACTATTAAGTATTAGACTTAACTTAAAGAAATAGTTGTTATGACTATAGTTATGTTATTTTACTTTCAGGATAGTCTGGTTCCAGAAGAGAACACTCCTCAATCCAGCACATCTGGTTTGTCTGAAACACTTGCTGACTTACCTGATTTCAATCATGGCAATGACACCAAGAGTAAGTGGTAGTTTCCTGTTTATTTAAACATAATTTGATGTTAGTGACTCAGGGCCAGCAGGACTACATATAGATGCAATATATTACAATTGATAGTATTATTAATATGAAGTTGATTGAGAAAAAAATTCTGTAGCCATCTTTAAGAAAAGTCTGTGTCAGGATGGTGTAAGGCAGAACCCAAATGCAGGCAGGTGGAGGTAACAAAAATAGTTTAAATTAAATAAAAGCAAAACAAAACCCACTATGGGGCAAACAGAGACTCGTACTCACAAAACAGAAAATAAATAATAAGTCCACACAAAATCCAGAGACGGGATTCTCGGCCAGGAAACACATCCAAAACGGAAAACTGGAAAAAGGTAAATCCAAAAAAGGGTAAATCCACAAAACCTCAGGAAGGTTAACTCGGGGCTAGACTCGAAAAGACAATACTAGAACTTGATGCAATGAATCACAAACGTAACACAAACACAGTAACATTTACAATGAACCTGCGAGGTGTGAGGGGAAAACAGAGGGACTAATTAGGGACCAGATAACGAGGGGAGATTACACAGCGAAGGAGACGTGCAGGTGACAATACTAAACATTAAAGGAAGACAGTTGACGCATATGAAACACTAACGGAGAAACAAGGGGCGGAGCTACACGGAAGACAGGAGGACACGCGGCGAATAATCAAAACATACCGCCACGTGTCTCCACATATAACAAAACACAAACAAGACATGGTACTTTCAAGGTCCCGTCCACAAAGCATGCAAACTCGAAACATGAATGACGGAACCCTGACAGTCTGAAAACACATCTCTTCCGTCATCACCTGACTGATCTGTTCTGACTCTATTTTCTTCTCTACTCTTTAAAAAAAAAAAAGAATGGTTCTGTATACTGTGTTAGGTTATATGAGACCAGTCTTCTTTTTTGATGCACTTATGCTTTTGTTGTCCTTATCCTGTCCCAATTGCTTCCATTGCCTACCCCACCTGTAAGTCGCTTTGGATAAAAGCGTCTTCTAAATGACTAAATGTAAATGTAAAAACAGCTTGTTACTGAAGCGCTATTTAAACGTATTCTTCTTTGAAAACCAGATTGTCTGACTCTTAACTCCTCTTAGACTTGCTGTCCGTCGTTTTATCTTTGCATCCCAGTCTTTTTCCTGTCTATCAGTATAATCAGATAGCATTTGAATCAACGCTATATAACTTTTACTAATGGTTACATTTCTGTTGTAAATCTTTGGTCAGTGTTGGAGCAACGAGGCGGCCATTGGGGCAACGAGGCGGCCATTGGGGGCTTGGCCCAGCCACTTAAGTCACTGTGCCCCCTTACTTCTCACAATATTACTTCAACTTAATAATAAAAAAAACTGTTTTATAACTTAAGTTGGTTGTGCCCTGAATTTTTGTTACATAATAAACAGTATAATTTTATTTAAAATAAAAAATGTTCTGACCCATAACGCAGTGCTAACATAGGGAGCCAATTACATATGCTGCCGCTGGCCCTGCGTAACTGCGTAAATCAGAAGAGCAGCTAAATGATCAATGAGATAGCGAGACGAGTGCAAAGTGTGTTTGCAACCGAAAATAAAAGGGATTTAAGAAATGGTAACCACCTCAACAAATTTGCGCCCAAATACAAGTACAGCTAACACAGCTGTTGAGAATATCGACCCCTCTGGGCCAGTGACCGAACTCGGTGACAACAGTGGCAGAATCATTTGTTTACTGCTTGAGTATTTTGAGTCAGTGTTGATGTGTGAAAGCTAATTGTATTGAGTTAACATTACAAAGTGGTGTCGGTTCAAGATCCATTTTCACCTGCAATCAATGTTGTAACAATACATAAACAAAATCTACAATAATGTTATTGAATCAATGTTATGTATGTTGATGAAAAATACTTCAAATATTGTGATGTCCGTCTGAAATAAAATGATCAACACTATACCAGTGTCACCACGCTATCTGGGTAGTTAAAACCAGAGCCGTTGAATATTAGAGTTGCAACAATTGATCTCGCTATCGTGGGTCACATGGTTCATGGGGTGCTCAATAGTTCCAAACAAATCCGTGCTGTCAACCTATTTGAATGGATTTTAGTGGGACAGGCAACAGCAAGTCTGAATGCATGACACATCGTTGAAGGGCCGCTTTAAGATTTATGTTTTAAATTGATATTTCACAGAGGGCAAAACTTATTCTTAAGTGTATCCCGTACCAAAATCCTCATAAAACGCACAGATAAATCTGTTTTATACGATCATTCGCTATTAGCCTAGTGATGTGCTGAATGAAGCTTCTGAATCAGTGAGGCTTTTTCAACAAACTGCATCGGTGCTTCAAAGCTTTCACTCTACTCATCATCTCAATAAAAATTCCTTCACCGGATGTTTTTTTAATTAAAAAGTTATTATAAGCTTTATTTGTATATTTAATATATCATTTAATAATATACAGCATTAGAACTTAAAGTAACAAAGAAAAATAAGCACATCCAGTTCTTAACATAAGAAACATGATTAATAATTGAATATATATGAAGACTTCCATATTTCTATTTTTCAAACATTTCACTAATAATGTTTTTTATGGTGGATTCCACTTAATATCAATTAAACTGTAGTTGGCTTTAGCCATAATAACTCGAAAAAAATACAGCAATGTAATGCAAAAAAATATATAAAAAACGTTTGGAACCAAACTCAATATACTGTACAGTATATATATAAAAATAATGATATAGTGTGAATCTGGACACAATTTTAAAGTGTTTGATTGGTGTTGACCTTAAATCCAACAGCCTGTAAACCTAAAATACATTAGATAACCCACCAAACTAATGGATACTGAAATACTCAGTGTTCTTAGATAGTGTAATCTTTACAACACATAAAAATGAATAGAATATGAAAATCAATACTCAAAACAGGTGACTTTTGCATTTTAATTCGTTTATTGCTCATTTGTTGAAGGAAATAGATTGTTTTTATTGTCCCAAAGGAGCTTTATTATTTAATATTTTTACCCTTTATTATTTATTTTATGTACATTCCCCAGATGGTGCAGACTGGTGCTCTGTTCTTTTAGTATCGTTGCCCAGAGCGTTTGGATGTTTGTGACGAAGCATTGAGGATGTATTATAGGAATAAGACAAAGTTTGCTCTCATATCAGACGTGACACTTTATTAGGAGTGTGGAGACTGAAGTGTTCCCACACTTGAAACGGGTCTATTGTTGTATTCTTCGTTATAGATCAAACACACTTCTAACACACGTGTAAGCTGCAGAGAACCCAGGAAACCAGTTTGTGGTTGATGAAACACTTTTTTATACTTTTTGGGAACAGTGTAAAACCTGCCTTTTACTTTTGACATAGAAGTACTTTAATTAGCAATACATTACGTAAAATAATATCAATTAAATAAATAATTATAATATATTCCTATGCTTTGTGTTTGATCCCTGCATGATGTGTCAGTGAGATCACAACGCTTTGTTTCCTCAGGTCACATGACAGACTCATTTCAAGCAATGCTCCGGAACCCTATTTTGAAGCACTAGTTTGTCGAAAACTCGATACGTGTGTCGAACAATCCATCCCTATATTAGCCCTCAGGCTGTTAGCATTATCAGGCTTTATTTACTGAATATTGCCCTTACTGCATAACTCACTGCTCTCATCATAACATCACCAATGGCTAATGATTCAGACATGTGTGTGCGCCTCTAAGTGCAGATGAGGAAACGTTTGACCTTCAATCAGTGCTGAAATCATCCCGGGGCTGACGCTCACACATCTGCGTAAGTTTTCATGTTAAACGTCTCCATTTTACCTGGTGCTAAATAAATAATTATTGTTGGGATATAATTATGTATATATTGCTGCCTTTTAAATGACATATAGGACAGCTTTAAAGTACTGTTTATTTCCATTATTTAATGGCAATGGCTTTCATTTTTGTCTTAACTTCAAGAAATATTTTTGTACATTATCAGTGCACATGGCACCAGGACACCCTTGGCCGAGGTCAATGATCGACTTTGTTGTTGTTTCATCTGACCTACGGCCGTATGTCTTGGACACTCGGGTGAAGAGAGGGGCGGAGCTGTCAACCGATCACCACCTGGTGGTGAGTTGGATCCGATGGCGGGGAGGAAGCTGGACAGACTTGGCAGACCCAAACGTACTGTGAGGGTCTGTTGGGAACGTTTGGCCGAATCGCCTGTCAGAGAGATCTTCAACTTCCACCTCCGCAGAGCTTCGACCAGATCCCGAGGGAGTCTGGAGATATTGAGTCCGAGTGGACCATGTTCTCCACCTCCATTGTCAACGCAGCCACTCGGAGCTGTGGCCGTAAGGTCTCCGGTGCCTGTCGAGGCGGCAATCCCCGAACCCGGTGGTGGACACCGGAAGTAAGGGATGCCGTCAAGCTGAAGAAGGTCCTATCGGGCCTGGCTGGCTTGTGGGACTCCCGAGGCAGCTGACAGGTACCGACAGGCCAAGCGGACTGCAGCCCGGGTGGTTGGGGAGGCAAAAATTCGGGCCTGGGAGGAGTTCGGCGAGGCCATGGAGAAGGACTATCAGTCGGCCTCGAAGAGATTCTGGCAAACCGTCCGACGCCTCAGGAGGGGGAAGCAATGCCCCACCAACGCTGTTTACAGTGGAGGGGGGCAGCTGTTGACCTCGACCGGGGATATCATCGGGCGGTGGAAGGAATACTTCGAGGATCTCCTCAATCCCGACGTCACGTCTTCCATTGAGGAAGCAGAGGCCGAGGGCTCAGAGGCGGACTCGCCCATCACCCGGGATGAGGTCACCGAGGTAGTCAAGAAACTCCTCGGTGGCAGGGCACCGGGGGTGGATGAGATCCGTCCTGAGTACCTCAAGTCTCTGGATGTTGTGGGGCTGTCTTGGCTGACACGCCTCTGCAGCATCGCGTGGCGGTCGGGGACAGTGCCCTTGGACTGGCAGACCGGGGTGGTGGTCCCCCTTTTTAAGAAGGGGACCGGAGGGTGTGCTCCAATTACCGGGGATCACACTTCTCAGCCTCCCCGGGAAAGTCTATGCCAGGGTACTGGAGAGGAGAATCCGGCCGATAGTAGAACCTCGGATTCAGGAGGAACAGTGTGGTTTCCGTCCCGGTCGTGGAACACTGGACCAGCTCTATACCCTCTTCAGGGTGCTGGAGGGTTCATGGGAGTTTGCCCAACCAATCCACATGTGTTTTGTGGATTTGGAGAAGGCATTCGACTGTGTCCCTCGCAGCATCTTGTGGAGGGTGCTCCGGGAGTATGGGATTCGGGACCCTTTGCTAAGGGCCATCCGGTCCCTGTACGACCGGAGCAGGAGCTTGGTTCGCATTGCCGGCAGTAAGTCAGACTTGTTTCCGGTGCATGTTGGACTCCGGCAGGGCTGCCCTTTGTCGCCGGTTCTGTTCATAATTTTATGGACAGAATTTCTAGGCGCAGCCAGGGGCCGGGGGCGTCGGGTTTGGTGACCACACGATTGCATCTCTGCTCTTTGCGGATGATGTCATCGTGCTGGCCCCATCAGACCAGGACCTTCAGCATGCACTGGGACGGTTTGCAGCCGAGTGTGAAGCGGCTGGGATGAGAATCAGCACCTCCAAATCTGAGGCCATGGTTCTCAGCCGGAAAAGGGTGGCTTGCTCACTTCAGGTAGGTGGAGAGTTCCTGCCTCAAGTGGAGGAGTTCAAGTATCTGGGGGTCTTGTTCACGAGTGAGGGAAGGATGGAGCGGGAGATTGACAGACGGATCGGGGCAGCTTCTGCAGTAATGCAGTCGCTGTACCAGTCTGTCGTGGTGAAGAAGGAGCTGAGCCGCAAAGCGAAGCTCTCGATTTACCGGTCAATCTACGTTCCTACTCTCACATATGGTCATGAGCTGTGGGTCATGACCGAAAGGACAAGATCCCGGATACAGGCGGCCGAAATGAGCTTTCTCCGCAGGGTGGCCGGGCGATCCCTTAGAGATAGGGTGAGAAGCTCGGTCACTCGGGAGGAGCTCAGAGTAGATCCGCTGCTCCTCCACATCGAGAGGGGCCAGCTGAGGTGGCTCGGGCATCTTTTCCGGATGCCCCCTGGACGCCTTCCCGGTAAGGTTTCCGGGCATGTCCCACCGGGAGAAGACCCCGGGGAAGACCTAGGACACGCTGGAGGGACTATGTCTCCCGGCTGGCCTGGGAACGCCTCGGTGTCCCCCCGGAAGAGCTGGAGGAAGTGGCTAGGGAGAGGGAAGTCTGGGCATCCCTGCTTAGACTGCTGCCCCCGCGACCCCCCCGGATAAGCGGTAGAAAATGGATGGATGGATGGATGTTTGTGTTTAGTTAATGCATACAACGCTAACATTAGCATGTACCGTTATCTCTAGCTACTAATATAATATAAGTGACATCCAACCACATGTAAATCGTAATCCTGTAATGATGGTAGTGGGGTTCCATTTGCAACAAATGATGAACGCGCTTGACCAATAACAACAGAATACACCATCTGACCAATCACATAATAAAAGGCTAGTGGTAGGAAGGGACTAGATGAATACCGGAACGAATCATTTGAGAGTTAGACAAGAAGTAAGGTACGAATAACTGCCTATTATTACGACATTATAGTGTTTTTACACCTTCTCTGTACATAAACTTGTTGTTGGACACTCCATAAACCAAAGCAGGACCTTAAAAACCATATGCTAGGTACTCCTTAACAAAAAAAAGTTTTTCCGCGTCATGTACATCAAGAAACGTATGTGTGAGAGTAGAGCTATACAGAACAGTTTAGACATAGCAGCAGAGATCATTCAGGAATGGGATAAACCGAGATGACTGTAGAAATTACGTTTTATTTTGAATTATGAATGACGTAGAAATTCACAATGCTGATGATTTCCCCACATTAATTCTGCAATCGTTATACTGGTAGGACACCGACAGTTGCAAAAAATCAGAATTTAGCCCTTTGGTACATAAACACAATAAAACGGCTGACTGGCAGACCAAATCAGTCCCGACTCCCTAGTCACCAGGATTTTCCACTGCAGTCCGTGCACGCTGTTATCAAGTCATAAACGTTTAAATACAGCATTTATGTAACAATACGGAAACAAGCGATCATTTCATAGTATAAAGAAGAGGCCATTATCATTTCTTAGTATAACACACATTTTAGACGGCCACTAGTCACCATGTTAGCTCCCTGAATCTTAGTGCAGAGCAAAACGTGATTGGCTGAAGTTAAAACGTGGCCTATTGGACAACAAAAGTGGGTGGAGTCCCCCTTTTTGTGGATTGTGCGCACGATTTGAAATGAGAAATGTTCCAAAATCCACGAGTGCAAAAACAGCCATCCACAAATGCATGCACTGATCCACAAATGCGTGCACTGATCCACAAATGCGTGCACTGATCCACAAATGCGTACACTGATCCACAAATGTGAACAAAGCGATCCACAAATAAATGCGGTTAAAAAAAATTTGTAAATATGTTTTTTGCAAATCTCATTGTATTTATTTGTGGAACGTCTAACATGTATTTATGGTTTTTGTGCATATGTGGATTTAAAAAATGTTTGTGAAATTCTCTGTATTTATTTGCGAATCTTAGTTTATTTATTCAGAATAATGAAACAAATCTGTCCCCATTCATGACGGAGGATCTTTTTCATTTCAAAACTCAGTAAACAGGGCCTGTAAATTAACCTTCCATTTTTGCTGTATGCTGTTCTCCAATAATCCATAATTTTCAGATGAGAGACATGTATCACTTTTTACTGAAGCATGGAGTTTCATTTCTGATTTTCTGCTTTCTGCTGTTTGTCATTTTGGTCCAATTTGGGAAGAGCAGTGTCAGCATATTTTTATCTTGCTCATTTGTTTCATTAGGGATGTCGCTTCACTTTAGAGATCGCCTTCAACTCAATCGAATTTTACACTTCATATAAAGTTTTATCTGTGATTCTATTATTGGCAGTTAGAGACATGTGAATGGATTATTTCACATGGAGTTATTCATCTATAATGAGAAGGACGTAAAATAAGAATACGATTTCAAAAGATTTCCACAGTATGTGTACTTGAAGAAAGATTCTAAGAGATAAAATCTAAGAGAAACATTATAATGTAAGTTAATGTTTATAGAATAGAATAGCTTTTTATTGTCATTGTAAGCAGAGCAAACAAGGAAATTCTTAAAGCACCTCCTAGGTGTAAAAACACAAAACATTTTGAGAGTTTAGGTTACCATCCCATAGAACGTGTCTTTTGTAACTGTTTGGTAACTTTCTGATCTTTTATTAAAATGAATGTGTGGTTAACAAGTTCTTCCTAGCTGTTTGCAAGGTTTTCAATATGCAGAACACTCACAAGTTAAAAGACATTACAAGAACAATCCTACTGATTTTCACTCATTGACCACACTTTTGCTCTCCTATTTTCTGTTATTTTGAAAATTCATCCTAATAAATAAAAAGACAGACTTTAGCCACTTTAAGAATAAATAAATTACACAATACATAATGAGCTTTCCTGTGGCTCAGTGTCACAATTGGACTGTTTTGTCTCCTTGTTTTCCTTCTATTTCTAATGTCTTTATGAGTTAATAAGTCCCTCACCTGATTCTGTTTCCCTTGATTGCGTTTCCCAGGGGATTGCACATAATCAGAAACAATGTATAATACAATGCAATGTAAGTCGCTTTGAATAAAAGCATCTGCCACATTTGTAAATGTAAAATTTTAAGTTATAATGATTTCATATTTGAACATTTGAAAACATAATTTAATATTTTTTACATGATTTGAATATTTTAAAGGGTTGATATGGTGCGGTTACATGTTTTATGTGTCTTTGGTGTGTTATAAGTTGCCCATGTATGGATTAGACTTGTAAGAATTGCAAAAAATGTAAGTCTCGGATCGAAATATGCATTCTATCTTAAAGCAAATGCTCACCCAGACCTGCCTGAAACGCCTCTTGTAACCACACCCCCACGAATGTACGTCATTTCGTAACATGATTTGACAAAGACCACCCAAATCTAAATGCAAGTAAGGTGGGCGTACTTGTAAATCTCATTGTACCGTTGCCGGCACAGCCATGTCGCGGAGATGATGTGTGTTATGTTTTGTTTGCGTTGCCAAAAGATGATACGACCAAAAACAAATGGTTACATTTTATTTACATCACTGTTCCAGAAAAGTACAATTCAAATGTTCCAGTTTGTGCAGAGGATTTCACCGAACATTGCTTCCTGAACCTGTGAGAGATCAAGACCGCCTGTGCACGGAAGCTTTGGTTAAAAGTGGGGTCCATTCCAACCAATACAACTCTGCAATGACAGTCTGGCGCTTCAGGGGCCCGTTTCAATAAGGAAGTTCAACCAACACCGAGTTAAAATCTGAACCCTGAGTTGATTTACTCAGAGAATCGTTACTCTGAGTTTTCAGTTTCAGAACAGCTGATTTGAGTTAGTTTAATAATCAACCCTGAGTAAGTTCACTCTGGGTTACGCCCGTGCACCATGGCTATAAAAAGCCATCATCAATTGAGCGAAGATAGCACGATTCACCATGGCAACGGCACGTGACAAACAGCGCTCTGTTTATTTCTCGCCAATGGAATTGGAGGTACTATTACAAGCTTACGGTGAATATGAGCCGATATTTAGAAAAAAAGCAACACAGCCGCAGCAGCAAAAGAAAGAGCGTTGGCGTGGGAGAAAATTGCTTCACGTGTTAATGCGTAAGTTTAAATGTCAATCACTTTTAAATTAATTTTGTTGAAACTGTCAAAATTGTAATTATATTGAGCTCTACTAAATCTCTCTCCTCTCTCTCTTTATATAAAGAGAGAGGGAGACATTTAGTAGAGCTCAATATAATTACAATTTTGACAGTTTCAACAAAATTAATTTAAAAGTATATATATATTGTACACACACACACATCTACGTTTTTTTCATATAGGTGCAATCCTTCTGCAATTAAAAGAACTTGGCAGCAGCTGAAAATGAAATATAAAAACATCATTCAGTCAGGTGAGTTTAAAGAAATAAAATGCTCTTACTAGTATAGGATGCCTGACTGGGATATGTTTGATATATTACTTAAACAAGCCTTAAAAGTTATGAGGAGAACCGAGCACTATGGTATTCTAAATAATGTCTGTATAACAGCTATGCACTGGATTTGATAGTCCGTGAAACCACATCCAATGAAAGTAATCAACAGTTGTAATGGCCTACCAGAGAAAATTCTCTCTGCATATCTTAATTAGAGTAATGACAATAATTTGACTATTTCATGTCTACTCAGCCAATAGAAAGAGGGCAGAGGCACGTAAAACAGGAGGAGGTCCTGCACCACCACCTCTGACGGATGCAGAGGAGATGGCCTTGAGCCTCAACACTGGACGACCAGTGGCTGAGGGAATTCCAGGAGGGAGTTCATCAGAACCTGTTTCTCCCCAGGATACAAGTGCTTATATAATATGTAAGAGGCTTGACTATCTTGGTTTGTACAGGCTCTTATAGTTACCATAATTTCTCTTTGGCCTTTTTCTTTGTCTCAGCAGATTCTGATGGTAAGGTTAGCCTTGTGGAACCTCTTGTCACAACAGAACCCCAGGCAGTTGTAAGTGGCCTAACCCATGCTGAAAAATTTCAGGGCATTCTTAAAAGTGAATACTACACAAAATGCACATCTTCACAGGATGAAGGGGATGAAGAAACCTTATCCGCTGACACAGAGAGGCCTACAGAGGTAATGTTCATATCATGTATTTCCAAATCACACACTCCGTAGTAGACCTCTAGAGTGCTAGTTGGTAGATGTGCACGAACTGACATGCTTCTCATTTTTTGAACAGAGCATGGCAGAACAGGAGGAGGTCCATCAAATTCTGACACCCAAATTAATGCAGTTGAGTAATGTTCAGTAAATGTCATTGTTTGAATCTGCAGAATTTTTTCGAACATCAACATCTAACCTCAGTCTTGTGTTTTTCAGTTGCCAGTTAAGGAGCTATATAAGCTCCATCTAATAAAAACATTACAAAAGACGGATAAAGAACTTGTGTACTTGGACCGTCAGATTCTAAAAACATATTTGGAAATTGAGCTCCTTAGGCACAAACTAGAGGTGGGTGTACAAAATAATGGAACAGTCTTACAACCTTATAGGGAATTTAACTGTCGCTTTTGTATTTGTAGGACATAAAGAAGACAAAATGAATTGTGAATAAATTGAGTTTATTTAACAGTCCTGTGTTGGTGGGTTCATTAATTTGCAAAGACATTACGGCATATGAGGTCTCTGACCACCCTTCCATCCTGGAAATCCCCAGTGTGTATGAGGTCTGCTTCAGGATCTTGAGTTTGTAGGGCAGGGTGTTGCTCCCCTCTAATAATGGCAATATTATGAAGAACAACACATGCCACAATAATGTCACAAGCCCTTTCAGGGGTCACCCTGAGGTGGCGCAGGCACTGGAAACGTGATTTCAACAGGCCTATGGTCATCTCCACCCGGGCTCGTGTCCTGTTGTGTGCCATATTGAAGTGCTGCTGGGGGCCTGGCTCAGGTTCTGGGTAAGGGGTCATGAGTGTAGGTTGGCATGGGTAACCCCTATCACCCAGCAGAAGGCCATCCATCTCTCCTGTAAGGTCACATTGGTTTAGTTTTTTCCACAAACAGACATGACCATGTGTTCAGTCAGTGCATACATTTACTTACCTTGGCCCATTCTGTTGCTCAGAGATGACTCACGATATATCCGTGAATCATGAACTGAGCCTGGCCACTTAGCCTCCACATTTGTAATTATGTGTGCAGCATCACATATGATCTTTACAGTGACAAAAAAAGACATTAGTGTTACTGTACTTGGAAAAAGGCTTTGAGATTAGGAAACATTAGGCCATGTCAGTGTACCTGCACATTAATGCTGTGGATGGACTTCCGATTGACATAATCTGCCTCATTTTGTGAAGGAGCGATGATGGGTATATGGGTGCCATCTAGGCACCCAATCACATTGGGAAATCCTAAAGGGGATTTTAATTATTAGCTTACCTCCAGAGGCGGCAGCAAGATGTTATTAGCAGAACAACATTTATTTGATCAGCCTAATTTAGAAAGATGTAGACCATTCACCTGCAATCATGTGAAACTCCTCTTTGATGGCTCTCACAGGTTTGTGGCCAGGAAACTTAACAAAAATGTGCAAAAAGTGCTTGAGAGCGAGGCACACTTTTCTTATCGCTCTGCATACAGTTGCCTTGCTAACGTGTTCTGCATCCCCGGTGTTATAAAGAAAGCTACCATTAGCAAAGAAACGTAATGCCATACACAAAATCTGCTCAGATGTAAGAGCACGGCCACGACGAGTGAGGTTTGTGATGTAAGGATGAAGCAGAGTGTGTATATATGTTATGGACTGTAAAGAAAATCGGTATCGCTCAAATAAAAAATCCTCCGGATATGATAAAACATCCAAACGGGGCCTCACAATTCTCTCTCGACGTAAATGTAACTCTCTGCGAATTAATGCAGCTTCCTCATCTACGGGTTCATGAATAAACGGACATGCCATTTTAAGGTCTGTGTAACTTTATCGAGCGCGATTAGGAACGTGAATGAACAAACAAATGGCGTATGGAATTTCAACACCGCTCGCGCTTCGAAATGGGGGTGGAGATTGTAACAAACCCTGGGTTTGCGGAATAAAACCTGCTCCCGACCAGGTTAGGTTCACGGAGTAGGTTACTCTGGTTACTCACTCGGAGTATAAGATACCTCGATTTCTGAAATGGGCTTGACTTACCCCGCGGTCGCGGGTTTGACAGACCTCGCGTTCTGAAACCAAAAACCCTGAGTATTCCGTTTTCTGGGGTTGACTTACTCTGAGTTTGCACTTACCCTGCTTTCTGAAACGGGCCCCAGATTCACAGCCTGTAAGTAAATTTCATTTTAAAACACTTTGTTACGGACTTGGCGGGTTGAGTTTGTTGTATGTTTGTGATCTGCAAATGCAGACAGGCGCACAACGTGAAAAAAGACAACATGAGTCCTAATAATCAGTAATAATGTTCCACTAGAGGCAACAAATGTGGTGTTTATATTGTCTTTTATTAAGTATTTATTTAGGGTTTATTGTCTTTGTTGACTGGTGATGAGACGTGGCCTAACACTGGTTGATCAAGAAGAGTCAGAGCGCTGGTGTTATTTATTATGTTACCATTCCCTGCTGTAATGCCAGCTTGTTTCTATCTCACACAAACTCTGTATGAAGTATATGGTTGGTTGTTTATAGTCTTTATAACGTCGTATATAAAAGGTAAAACAGTTTCAGAGAGGCGGTGCAAAGAGGAGATACAAACATCCACTGTATGTAGAAAATACAACGTTTTTTAACCTTGAATCGTGTATACACATTGCATTACATCTTTAACGAACAATAACATTTGTTTAAGCTGTGTCATATCAGTGTGCAACAAGCAAAAAATCCAGCTCCATACAAAAGGAAAATATAAAAGCTCATCGGTTATATCTTAATTAATTTTTTGTAGCAAGCTTGATTCTGGACAAACGCTTTATCATTCCGAATAACAAGTTTCAGTGCTCAGGGCTGCGTGCTGCTGCTACTCTCCACTCCCTCTTTTCTACCCTAATAATTAGCAGATCAACTTCACCTTGTACATGCTGGCTGGTGAAGTCTAGCTGGTTCATTCTAGCTGGAGATTGTAGGGGCACCCTGAGCAGCCTGCCAGGACACCCCCCACTAGATCTTCCCTGTTAAAGCACGGGAAAGATCGCACAACTACAAGGAAAACTTATAGTCAGGGCCTCTTTTTTGGTCATCCTGCCTGTTCCTCAAATGGTAAAACAATTAGGGGTCAATTAAAACATTAATGGCAGGATGCTTTAATGCTGATTCTGCAGGTCTCATTTCAGGGACACAGCAGAACCTGTTGACCTGGCACAGCCTTTCCTGGAGTCTCTTATAGGGGGAGTTTGCGAAATCAAGAGCCTGAAGCCTTCATCACAATACGAACAGTAGCTTACGCTGCTCCGTTACGATGTGGTGAAAGTAAAGGCAGTAAGGCAGGTAAAACTGGCACTACTTCGCAATGTCTTGTTGGCATGGTCGGTAAAATAAGGCCAGAAAGTCACTGCAGAGGGAAAAAAGTTGTCAAGGCTCAGTGAGAGCACCCTCTGGTGTTACAGGTGGTGGAAACACAAGTAAAGACAAGGATCTTTTTCATTTTAAAACTCCGTTAACAGGGCCTGTAAAGTAACCCTCCGTTATTCGCGCCATGGGCCATCCAAGGAGCTGGCCATATGGTATGGGTTTCTTATTCATTCTTTTGGTGTGATTTGGGTTGCCGTGATATTCACGTGTGTTTTAATTGTTTTGGTCGGGCAGGGCGCTGTAGAGTGTGTGGTTTAAGCCTTAACCCTATGAACAATCTTCTTCGGCTGTTGCCCTCAGCCCCCTACACTCTCGGAAAACAAAGTACAATTTTGTACCAAAGAAGGTACAAGCCATTGTCACTGGGGCAGTACCTTTTAATGGTACACATTTGTACCTTAATATAGAGAAACAAATTTGTACCATTCCAGTTTGTACCTTTAAGGACATGATTTGTACCATTAGTAACCAAAATGTACCTTTTGTACTTTGAACCTTGCTGGTATAATATTGTACCTGAAACGAAGGTACAAATATTGGCCTTGAAGGTACCTCACCAGTGATGAGCACTTTTGTACCTTAACTATGGCAAATGTGTTCCTTTAAGCACTAGTACAGTACTATTACTTTTAAAAACATTTCTCTTTTGGATGCAAACAATTTAACTAAAACATGCATATATAATGTAAAATACAATTTCCCATCAACAATATAATACTTGTCAAAACTGTTTATAATACAATTTAACAAATTTCATATTTTTTATATCGCTTTTCATGCCTTCACGCTTTTCAAGTCATTAAAGTTATGGTTTAGGCAAAAATGTAAATTGCGTCGTCATTCCCTCACCCTCAAAATGTTCCAAACCAGTATACATTTATTTGTTCTGCTGTATACATTTACATTTATGCACATGGCAGACGCGTTTATCCAAAGCAACTTACATTGCGTTTTCCTATACATTTTATATAGTCGTATGTGGAATCCCCTGGGATCGAACCCACGACCATGCTCTTACCACTGAGCTACATGGTAGCTACATTTCTTTGTTCTGCTGTACTCAAAGTAAGATATTTGGAAGAATGATGGTAACCAAACAGGTCTCGACCACCATGGACTATATAGTAGAAAAATAACTATCACTGTGAATGCTGGGCGAGATCTGTTTGGTTACTCACATTCTTTCAAATACCTTCCTTTGAGTACAGCAGAACAAAGAAATGTATACAGGTTCAACTTGACACGATTGTCATTATTGCCTGAACTATACCATCAACATTACAATTGTAACATTAACATTTTAAAGCATAAATTATTTCGGTAACACTTTATAATATCTGCACGCTATGAATCATTAGTTAAGCATCAGTACACAGTTAATTAATCATTTATGAGGACTATGTATGCCTTGTAAAGCATCTACAAATGAGAGTTAAAGGCTCAGTTATCTTCTAAACAGAAATAGGAAAAACACAACACGGAGGGATACAGAACAAAGAAATATTTATTTCAAGATGCAAAAGAAATTAAACTGTACAGCTGTTTATATTAATGAATATAAAACGATTTAATATAAAATAAAAAATAAACCTCTGCAAAATTAAAATTGTACAACCGAACATATAAATTAACATTAAATGAATTGATATAAAATGAAAAATAAACTTCTGAAAAAACATGAATTCCTGCACACCTCCAGAAAAAAATAACTGTGAAGTGATATGCAACTCTCATTTGTAAATGCTTTACAAGGCATACATAGTCCTCACTTTAGATGAGCTCACAAAAATAGTTCTCTAACAACTAGTAAATGTTTTATAACTGCCTTATTTAATCATGAATTACAGCAGTAATGTGTGTTAAAAAGCATTTATTATCAAATTACGTGACTGTTACTATATGTCAGAATAATAAGATGTATAAATGTGCATTCAAAGAGTTTATTAATCATTTACTTACACTTTCTAAATGATCTCATGAACCACTGACAACTCCTAACTAACTGGTTTGTAAGTAATGTAATCCTTAATTTAGAAATGATGAATTAATCTTTAATAAAGTATGAAAATTTGATTATTAAGCATATTATATACATGCTTATAAATCAAGAACAAAGCATTTATAGCTGTATTTATAAACTGCTTACTAATGTCTATTAATGTGGGGCCAATTCTTCACAAATGATTAATTAACTATGTACTGATGCTTAACTAATGATTCATAGCGTGCAGTTATTATAAAGTGTTACACCGAATTCGTTTGTATTAGAAATAATGGTATGACTCAAAAACATCCAAAAAACATTGTAACAATTCTACAAAAACCTGTTAAGTAACTACAAATATCTAGCTCCTACATACAAAAAACATCATCAACAATATAGTGTTCAAGTGCTGTGTAGTCCAATTCATATCCTAGCATCATACAAAACCAGTCCTTGTCATATGAATCACTTGAAAAGCATGAAAATGAGAATCAAACAAATGTGGAAGCAACAGTTTTCCTCACAGTATCAACAATGTGTCTATGTTGAAAACATAGTTATCCTGAAAGAATATTGGAACTTCCTCTGTATGCACAACAGACTCGTTTTTGCAAAAGAAAGGCTGACACCTATCAAGTCCGCAGCAGATAGAAAATTAGGCTAATGAGCATGAATCAAGCCTATATGTTTAATTAGTTTTACTGCAGAAGAATGTCGATGTGAAGACTTTGGACAAGCATAGGGCCGTGGCATGTTCCGAGTCTAGAGGCATGTGTCCAGGTGTTCATCAAGGGGAACTAACAAGACAAGACCGACTGGGAAACAAAAACCAGACGGGACAAGGTGAACATAACAAGAGGCATACAAGACATAATCACAAATGGGTCAGGGTGAGACAATAAAAATAACAAACATGGGAGGGGGGGTGGGGGCAAACAAGGAAACATAGGGAGAAGTCCAGAAGGGGTAGGGCTGGGAGGGGAAGTCCTAGCCCTGGGGGACGCGCCAGAGCGCGGAGCCCCAGGGGGCTTGACAGGGCTTGGCGCCGGTCGAAAGGCCGGCAGGATAGGGCTTGACGCCGGCTGCTGGGCCGGCTGGACAGGGCTTGACGCCGGCTGCTGGGCCGTGGACAGGGCTTGACGTCTTGTCGCCGGCTGCTAGGCCGGATGGACAGGGCTTGACGCCGGCTGCTGGGCCGGCTGGACAGGGCTTGACGTCTTGACGCCGGCTGCTAGGCCAGATGGACAGGGCTTGACGCCGGCTGCTGGGCCGGCTGGACAGGGCTTGACGTCTTGACGCCGGCTGCTAGGCCGGATGGACAAGGCTTGACGCCGGCTGCTGGGCCGGCTGGACAGGGCTTGACGTCTTGACGCCGGCTGCTGGGCCGGACGGACAGGGCTTGACACCGGCTGCTGGGCCGGACGGACAGGGCTTGACGTCTTGACGCCGGCTGCTGGGCCGGACGGACAGGGCTTGACACCGGCTGCTGGGCCGGACGGACAGGGCTTGACGCCGGCTGCTGGACCGGGCTAGGTGCCGGTTGCTGGACCGGACTCGGGACCACCAGACTCGGGACCACCAGACTTGGGACCACCGGACTCGGGACCACCGGACTCGGGACCACCGGACTCGGGACCACCGGACTCGGGACCACCTGGTTCCCAGCTGCCCTCCGCTGCCTCTTCTTTTTCAGCCGAGCTACCCGTCTGGTGGTCAGCTGAAGGAAGGAGGTGAAGGACTCTGCTGGATCCGGGTTGGAGGCCTCCGAGGAAGACCCCGAAGACGTTCTCCTTCCCCGCTTGCCGCGGAGACCAGTCGGTGGTGGAGAAGAGGCTGCAGAGGATGGTTGAGGGAACAATGACGAGACACGAGAAAGAACTATGTCTTCCCCACATAAAACCATAGGTTATGCCATGACTCCACTCAAATAACACAAATAAACATGACATGATAGTGGAATCATGAAAGTATTTGCCGCCGTACTTAAAAGGTGCTAAGATAAAATATAAAACTCACCTTTAAATTCTCTTTCTCTTCCTCTGATAATTCAAGCACAGCCTCTGTTAATTTTGACAGAAGTTCCTCCGATGATAAAGACGCCAAAGCCATGCCTTAGTTGATGCTTGTAGTTGGTGTCTCGCTCTCTGTTCTGACGGAAATTTCCGTAATGGCGGCAGTGACTTCGGCCAATCTCGTAGCGCTTGCAATGCCTTAAAGTAAGCGAAGTTCATGGTTGAAGTCATCACCCTACTGTCTATGCACCCGCGCTAACCTAATTTTAAAGTTATTAAAAGTCCAGGAATGCTTAAAAAGTGTAAAATAATATATCTGACAGCATTGGGTATATATGTAGGCCTAACGTTACGTGAACGCTCAAATTTAACCGGTTGACTAATCATCCATCCATCTTCTTCCGCTTAACCTGGGCCGGGTCGCGGGGGCAGCAGTCTAAGCAGGGGTGCCCAGACTTCCCTCTCCCTAGAAACTTCCTCCAGCTCTTCCGGGGGTACACCAAGGCGTTCCCAGGCCAGCCGGGAAACATAGTCCCTTCAGCTTGTCCTAGGTCTTCCCCTGGGTCTCCTCCCGGTGTGACATGCCCGGAACGCCTTCCCGGGAAGGCGTCCAGGAGGCATCCGGAAAAGATGCCCGAGCCACCTCAGCTGGCCCCTCTCGATGTGGAGAAGCAGCGGCTCTACGCTGAGCTCCGCAAAGAGCAGAGATGAAATCGTATGGTCCCCATCGTATGGTCTTGAACATGGTGTTCGTTATGGACAAGCTGTAACTAGCACAGAAGTCCAATAACAGAACACCACTCGGGTTCAGATCGGTGGGGCCGTTCCTCCCAATCATGCCCCTCGAGGTGTCACTGTCGTTGCCCACGTGGTCGTTGCCCACGTGGTCGTTGCCCACCGTTGAAGTCCCCCAGCAGAACGATGGAGTCCCCAGTCGGAGCGGTTTCCAGCACCCCTCCCATAGTCTCCAAGAAGGCCGGGTATTCTACACTGCCGTTTGGCCCATAGGCGCACACGACAGTGAGAGAATTTAACCAGGTGTCTAACATTGAACTAAATATAACCATAAAACTAAAACCTCACCTTCAAATGTTGTACAATTATAGTTTGATAATTCAAATCCAAACTGTTATTGTGAACTTAAAAAGACACAACAAGAAACGCTCGCATCCAACATCCCTCTCTGCTCTGACTGAAAATTCTGCGGTTAACTTCGGCCAATCAGTGTGTTGTCGCTATGCCTAATAATTATCATAGTAACCAATAATTCGCGCAAAACGGATTTATGCGATTTACATTCTCATATAAAAGCATTTATTTAAAACAGTCATAGGTGTTTTTATAGATGACAATAAATACTGAATAAATAATCTTATCAGTATTTTGTATAACAACTGATATTATAACTAACTTTTAAATCAATTGAGTAAAAACAAATGTTGGATCTTACTTTTATAAGGAAATAACTCAAAACTTATT
Source organism: Triplophysa dalaica (assembly GCF_015846415.1). Taxonomy (NCBI): domain Eukaryota; kingdom Metazoa; phylum Chordata; class Actinopteri; order Cypriniformes; family Nemacheilidae; genus Triplophysa; species Triplophysa dalaica. The sequence goes on from NW_026622648.1 coordinate 162,623, forward strand.
TTAAAAAATTTCCATATCGTATGTTATTTGCTTGTGTAAATGAAATTAGTAATTTATCAATAAAGGTAAAACCTTCGCACATTGTGACACTAAGCAAGCGGGTCATAGCTAGTTTGTTTTTATGTATCGGTTTAGTTCACAACAAGATCCATTGCAGAACCTGCAGAATAACCTGGGTTTTGCCTTGCAGGCCCGCGCTCAAATGCACCAACGGATACGTATGCCAATAACTTCTGTTCATGTAAAATCTTTCTCACTGTGTTCTCAAACTGTGATCTAACCATTGTACTGTGAGCTTAGTGGTTAGATGTTGCTGGTTTGTCATTTGAAGTCAACATTATGTTGATCAGTGTTGTTACTTCTCTACTTCTGGCTGCTGTAACTGTATAGAGCACATTTATTAAATTGAGTAATGCCAAAGGAGTCTTTGATAGCAGTATTATAATGGGTAAATGTTGATGACAATAGTGTTATACTGTTAAATGTCTGTGTAGTGGAGTAGGCGGGGCGAGACCGGGGTTCGAGTTCGGTGAGTAATTGTTACTGAGCGCCAGCTGTGCGTGCTCTGGTCTTGAATCACGTGGGAGATCGGGAGCATATAAGAGAACGAGCGACCGGACCTTCGAAGAGAGAGGACCGGCTCCGAACGTGGTTATCATTTGTATTTGTATTTATGTTTTATTCGTTTTACTCGGCCGGCTGTCTTTTTACTTGTGTTATGATTTAATTAAATGTTTAAATGTCTTCCGGTTCCCGCCTCCTTCCCTCCTAGCCTTGAATCTCGTTACAGTTTGATAGTAGAGAGTGATATCCAGCTGTTTTGAGACAATCAGATATTATTAAGGTCTTCTAAATGACAATACCCTTATTTACACACAACTACATCAATAATCAGTGTATGTATCTCAATAATGGTATAAATCAGGGCTACTCAAAGTCCGGACTCTGGTCCGGATCCGGAGGGAATTAATTCCAGACCTGCTTGTTTGTGGCGCCGCTTCGCTCAGACCAATCGACGAATGACAGCACATGACCGCGAGAGAGAGAGACTAGACCCGCCTGCTCTGTATGGTTTTGAATCGCTCTCGCGATGTCAATTGCTTCCGTGAAATCCAGTAAGCGTATGACGTTTGACCTAATCGAGCGGGTTAATAAAACGACACTTTACCGAGGTGCGTGCGCGGTTCTATAGACGAGGATGTCCGTTACTAAAAAAAGAAAAGTCGAAGAAAACAAAGCTTTTCAAGATGACTGGACAGAGAGGTAAGGATTCATTTTTCCCCCCAGCACAAAGCCGTTCTGTTTAATTTGTAACGAGATAGTTGAAATTATAAAAAGTGGAAATGTCGAACGGCACTATGTACTAACAACCACACCTTTTGTGCCACGGTTAAGGCAGCTGATTGAGAACAGACAGTGCCATTTATCACATAAGGCTGCTCTGTATTTTGCACCATTTTATTTTTGGCCTATACCTCTTGGTATGTTTTGCCACTTTTGGATTTTTTAAATGCAAAAGACTCTTTATTGTTTTCAAAAAAGTAATGTTAATTCATTATAAAAAGTAATAAGGATGTGTAAAAAAAACTAATTTTGAAACAACCAATTGTCCGGACCTTTGACATTCTCGTGAATTCAGATTTGGACCTTTGAAAGTAGACTTTGAGAAGCCCTGGTATAAATCAACTGAGAAGCTCATGAATCAGTCATGAATGAGTTTTTTACTATGATGTTACCTAGCATGCATTACAGCACAAAGCTTTCGTTTGTTGACTCGCACCATTGTTGAGTTTAATATGCTGATTCTTGATGTATGCATGTTCCCTTTCTGTCGGTCTCCAATGGGGTTTGATATTGAGAACCTATCACTTCTGATTGTACTTTTAAAAGGCAAATTAAATTGTCGAATGGCTTGGCCATTCATTCACCTTTTTTTCTTCGGAACCTGCAAAGCATTTGCTATATGCTGAACATTTATCACGCTGTAACCTTGGATGCGATGGACTTGTCCTCGAGGGTGTTGCGGTCACGGCTGGCTGTTATCTGCGGGACGCAGCCACAACATCGCCTACATCATTTTACATTTATGCATTTGGCAGACGCTTTTATCCAAAGCAACTTACATTGTAATGCACTACGGAGGCCACATTTTCTACCTTATGATATGTGGAAATTACCTACATGGTCTCAACTCCTGGGAGTATAGTGCGGGGCCCTGCCCCAGTGCCTTTCTTCCGGAGGTGCATGACGAGCTCACGAAGACCAGGAACGCCTACTTTTCGGCACGTTTTACTTCAAGTGCTAATGCCTTGACTCTCCTCGACATCGGGCATTTAAAGGGATATACACCCTTCCAAAGCATGTTAGCTCTTCGACATTCGTGCTGAACTCTTGCACTGCCGTATTTCAAATTGCCCCCACTTGAGGGGAGACACGATTCAGCTGCGCGCCACCACTGACTTCACACTTCGGCCGAATAGGTGACAGTGAGTGCTGGGTTGGCCAATGTCCACTCCGGTTCTCTGAGAGAGACGCCGATTAGATGTGAGACGCTCAGAAAGTGCGCTTTCTCGATGTCCCTGTCACTCAGGGTGGACTGTTTGGTGATGTTCCACACATAGTGACTCCCCATTGGGTCGTCCCATCTGATGATTTCCTCACTCTTGGTTTCCCCTGGTGTACTCCACCTTTCTGTGCCCCCTGGTTGGTGCCCCGCACTATACTCCCAGGAGTTGAGACCATGTAGGTAATTTCCACATATCACCTCCATAAGGTAGAAAATGTGGCCTCCGTAGTGCATTTTCCTCCTTCGAGGTTCCAGTGTCCCTCACGCGCCAGGCGGCCATCTCGCATCTAGAGTCGCAAGGCCTCCACCTGTGACGAAGCACAGTGGCGTTTCGTATAGGAACCCCATGTGTCTGTTCGACACAACGTCGGGAGACCGACAGAAAGGGAACGTCTTGGTTACATATGTAACTTCGGTTCCCTGATGGAGGGAACGAGATGTTGTGTCCTTTATACCACTATGCTTCGCCCGCTGCAGCGACCGGGAGTTACTTCTCAGGTTCCTCAGCCCAAAAGGTGAATGAATGGGCACGCCATCTTCCTTTTATACCCGTATGTGCTGGACGGAGACTGGCATGCCACGCCATTCGCCAATTTGATTGGCCTTTTAAAAGCACAATCGGAAGTAATTGGTTCTCAAGATCAAACCCCATCTGTCGGTTCGACATAACGTCCGCTTTCCTCCATCACGAAAACAGAGTTTACACACGTAACAAAGACGACACTCAACTCATCTCTTAAATCCTTTTTACTTTTTAATGGTTTAAGAAAATCCTTCTAAACATCTCATCTGGCCCAACACTGCTACTTCAAGAAGTCATTTCGTGACATTACTGGTCCGTAGTGATATGTATCAATAAGGTACGAGATTACTCAGTCTTCCAGGGCAGCCCTTACTAGACGGGTCTAAATACCCCGTTACATATTTTACATAATTTGTTCCTCATTTGTCTAAAGTCACACCCCAGCCCCCCTCCCCAAAATACATTCTGTGTATTAAAAGCAGACTTTCTCATTGATAATGCTCTGTAATAGGAGACACTCAGCAAAAAATGTTTCTTCTGTTTTTGTTCACATGTCTCGCGCTGAGCACTTGTAATGCTCAGGCGAAAGTGGTCGTCAGCTTCCAAGATTGTAGTGAATTTTTCTAAGAAGGCATAGAACCAAAAGGGATGGATCAGAATCTCAAGAAAATCTGTCAGATGTGGAAATACGATATATTTTCTTACGCTACACTCTATTCTGCTTTTCATAAAATTCCTCTGTACAGTGCATACAAGTTTGAACCTAATTGCAAAAGTACTTCTCAAGAAAAAAAAAAAACCATGGTGCATAGAGCCACAGGTAAGTGTCTTGTAGTATCAAAACATTCCATTATCATTTTAGGCTTTGTGTTTGGCAGAAAATGGGGCAGAATTAATTTCTTTCACTGAAGAGAAATACTGTATTTAAAATAGGGCTGAACAACGCTATTTATTTAGATCGCATTTATCGCATGACTGTTTGATTGCAATCTAGTTTGATATAGAAAAATAAGTTCTAGTGATTCTTGATGTTATTGCTTATACATAAAAACTCTCTTTTAAGTGTACTGTATTTATTCAATTCAATTTTATTTATATGGCGCTTTTTACAATTTTCATTGTTGCAAAGCAGCTTTACACACAAAAGAAAATGATTAATACTGTAGGAAAATTAAGCGTATACAGTATTAAAATACATGGTGTCATTGCAAAATTTTCTCTTTACAATCTACACTGATGTCAGTCCATTTTCAGAAACAATAAATTATCAAAGTATATTTAAGTTAGGTATATTATTATTTTTCAATATTGTTATCAGGACAGGGAGCCCAAAATGTAAAAATACCAGATGTAAGGGTGTGCACTGATGACAGACACTATGACAACCTCAGATAAAGGAAATCCAATTTATATAGTAGTGCAAACAAAGAACCTCCACAGGTACAGCGTAAACTTAAGAACAAACATCTAGCTAGACCTGACAGCACTGAATTGGTGAGTGCTGAATATAAAGGGTGTGGATTATCGAGAGCAGGTGTGAATGTCTATGAGGGACTGGTGGACACGTCAGGGAGCGTGGGAAAAGTTATCCCGGTGTAATATGGGGAAAACAGGACCAGGGTGATAATCAAAGTATATTTAATTTAGATATATTATTATTTTAAATACTGTTATCAGGACTGGGAGGCTTGAATTTCAATTTACCAGAACAATTTGTAATAATAGAAAAACGTGGAGATCAAGTTCAAATTTGTTAGCATGCATGTGTGTTGTTAAATGCGAGTTGTTTATATTTATGGATAATCTAAACAAACTCAGCAATCTCCCAGTGAGTGGTAAGTAACCAAAACTCCACTATAGATTTGTCTATGGTAAGTGAAAGTGTAGATAAAACCCCTTGGAAGAGGCCAGACTCAACCGTCAGAGCCGTTTCTCCTCTGTCATATTAAAACAGCACTGATACAACTAGAGAGAATGATTACAGTAACTTGTGAGATTAGGTAAGTGTCGTTTTCTGGATTTTCTCTTTTCGAGCAGTTTCTGCAGATCTTGCAGTAAACCCGCATTATGCTAAACATTTAATGAAGAGTGGATAAGTTATACAGAGAAATGATCATGTAAAAGGCGAAAAGATTGTCTCAACAACAGCGCCCCTCAGAAT